>NW_021822411.1:0-28292 GCF_901001165.1 Salmo trutta | reverse complement strand
CTACTGTGTTATAGTCCTACTAACCCTACCTACTGTTGTTATAGTCCTACTAACTCTAACCCTACCTACTGTTGTTATAGTCCTACTATCTCTACCTACTGTTGTTATAGTCCTACTAATGCTACCTACTGTTGTTATAGTCCTACTAACTCTAACTCAACCTACTGTTGTTATAGTCCTACTATCTCTACCTACTGTTGTTATAGTCCTACTAACTCTACCTACTGTTGTTATAGTCCTACTAACTCTACCTACTGTTGTTATAGTCCTACTAACTCTACCTACTGTTGTTATAGTCCTACTAACTCTACTTATGTTGTTATAGTCCTACTAAACTCTAACTACTGTTGTTATAGTCCTACTAACCCTACCTACTGTTGTTATAGTCCTACTAACTCTACCTACTGTTGTTATAGACCTACTAACTCTAACTCTACCTACTGTTGTTATAGTCCTACTAACTCTACCTACTGTTGTTATAGTCCTACTAACCCTACCTACTGTTGTTATAGTCCTACTAACTCTAACTCTACCAACTGTTGTTATAGTCCTACTAACTTTACCTACTGTTGTTATAGTCCTACTAACTCTAACCCTACCTACTGTTGTTATAGTCCTACTAACTCCACCTACTGTTGTTATAGACCTACTAACTCTAACCCTACCTACTGTTGTTATAGTCCTACTAACTCTAACTCTACCTACTGTTGTCATAGTCCTACTAACTTTACCTACTGTTGTTATAGTCCTACTAACTCTAACCCTACCTACTGTTGTTATAGTCCTACTAACTCCACCTACTGTTGTTATAGACCTACTAACTCTAACCCTACCTACTGTTGTTATAGTCCTACTAACTCTAACTCTACCTACTGTTGTTATAGTCCTACTAACTTTACCTACTGTTGTTATAGTCCTACTAACTCTAACCCTACCTACTGTTGTTATAGTCCTACTAACTCCACCTACTGTTGTTATAGACCTACTAACTCTAACCCTACCTACTGTTGTTATAGTCCTACTAACTCTACCAACTGTTGTTATAGTCCTACTAACTCTACCTACTGTTATAGTCCTACTAACTCTACCTACTGTTGTTATAGACCTACTAACTCTAACTCTACCTACTGTTGTTATAGTCCTACTAACTCTACCTACTGTTATAGTCCTACTAACCCTACCTACTGTTGTTATAGTCCTACTAACTCTAACCCTACCTACTGTTGTTATAGTCCTACTAACTCTAACTCTACCTACTGTTGTTATAGTCCTACTAACTTTACCTACTGTTGTTATAGTCCTACTAACTCTAACTCTACCTACTGTTGTTATAGTCCTACTAACTCTAACCCTACCTACTGTTGTTATAGTCCTACTAACTCTAACCCTACCTACTGTTGTTATAGTCCTACTAACTCTAACTCTACCTACTGTTGTTATAGTCCTACTAACTCTAACCCTACCTACTGTTGTTAAAGACATACTAACTCTACATACTGTTGTTATAGTCATACTAACTCTACCTACTGTTGTTATAGTCCTACTAACTCTAACTACTGTTGTTATAGTCCTACTAACTCTACCCACCGTTGTTATAGCCATACTAACTCTACCTCCTGTTGTTATAGTCCTACTAACTCTAACTACTGTTGTTATAGTCCTACTAACTCTAACCCTACCTACTGTTGTTATAGTCCTACTAACTCTAACCCTACCTACTGTTGTTATAGTCCTACTAACTCTACCTACTGTTGTTATAGTCCTACTAACTCTACCTACTGTTGTTATAGTCCTACTAACTCTACCTACTGTTGTTATAGTCCTACTAACTCTACTTACTGTTGTTATAGTCCTACTAACTCTAACTACTGTTGTTATAGTCCTACTAACTCTAACTACTGTTGTTATAGTCCTACTAACTCTACCTACTGTTGTTATAGTCCTACTAACTCTACCTACTGTTGTTATAGTCTTACTAACTCTAACCCTACCTACTGTTGTTATAGTCCTACTAACTTCTGAACTACTGTTGTTATAGTCCTACTAACTCTACCTACTGTTGTTATAGTCCTACTAACCTCTAACCCTACCTACTGTTTGTTATAGTCCTACTAACTCTAACCCTAACCTACTGTTGTTATAGTCCTACTACTAACTATCCTACTTGTTATAGTCCTACTAACTCTAACTCTAACTACTGTTGTTATAGTCCTACTAACTCTAACCCTGCCTACTGTTGTTATAGTCCTACTAACTCTACCTACTGTTGTTATAGTCCTACTAACTCTACCTACTGTTGTTATAGTCCTACTAACTCTAACTACTGTTGTTATAGTCCTACTAACTCTAACTACTGTTGTTATAGTCCTACTAACTCTAACTACTGTTGTTATAGTCCTACTAACTCAAACTCTACCTACTGTTGTTATAGTCCTACTAAATCTACCTACTTTTGTTATAGTCTTACTAACTCTAACCCTACCTACTGTTGTTATAGTCCTACTAACTCAAACTCTACCTACTGTTGTTATAGTCCTACTAACTCTACCTACTGTTGTTATAGTCCTACTAACTCTAACCCTACCTACTGTTGTTATAGTCCTACTAACTCTAACTCTACCTACTGTTGTTATAGTCCTACTAACTCTAACTACTGTTGTTATAGTCCTACTAACTCTAACCCTACCTACTGTTGTTATAGTCCTACTAACTCTAACTCTACCTACTGTTGTGTCCTACTAATTCTAACTCTACCTACTGTTGTTATAGTCCTACTAACTCTAACCCTACCTACTGTTGTTATAGTCCTACTAACTCTACCTACTGTTGTTATAGTCCTACTAACTCTACCTACTGTTGTTATAGTCCTACTAACCCTACCTACTGTTGTTATAGTCCTACTAACTCTACCTACTGTTGTTATAGACCTACTAACTCTATCTCTATCTACTGTTGTTATAGTCCTACTAACTCTAACTACTGTTGTTATAGTCCTACTAACTCTACCTACTGTTGTTATAGACCTACTAACTCTAACTCTACCTACTGTTGTTATAGTCCTACTAACCCTACCTACTGTTGTTATAGGCCTACTAACCCTACCTACTGTTGTTATAGTCCTACTAACTCTAACCCTACTTACTGTTGTTATAGTCCTACTAACTCTAACTCCACCTACCGTTGTTATAGTCCTACTAACTTTACCTACTGTTGTTATAGTCCTACTAACTCTAACTCTACCTACTGTTGTTATAGTCCTACTAACTTTACCTACTGTTGTTATAGTCCTACTAACTCTAACTCTACCTACTGTTGTTATAGTCCTACTAACTCTATCCCTACCTACTGTTGTTATAGTCCTACTAACTCTAACCCTACCTACTGTTGTTATAGTGCTACTAACTCTTACTCTACCTACTGTTGTTATAGTCCTACTAACTCTAACTCTACCTACTGTTGTTATAGTCCTACTAACTCTAACCCTACCTACTGTTGTTATAGACCACTAACTCTACATACTGTTGTTATAGTCATACTAACTCTACCTACTGTTGTTATAGTCCTACTAACTCTACCTACTGTTGTTATAGTCCTACTAACTCTAACTCTACCTACTGTTGTTATAGTCCTACTAACTCTAACTCTACCTACTGTTGTTATAGTCCTACTAACTCTACCTACTGTTGTTATAGTACTACTAACTCTACCTACTGTTGTTATAGTCCTACTAACCCTACCTACTGTTGTTATAGTCCTACTAACTCTACCTACTGTTGTTATAGTCCTACTATCTCTACCTCCTGTTGCTATAGTCCTACTAAATCTACCTACTTTTGTTATAGTCCTACTAACTCTAACTCTACCTACTGTTGTTATAGTCCTACTAACTCTAACTACTGTTGTTATAGTCCTACTAACTCTACCTACTGTTGTTATAGTCCTTCTAACTCTACCTACTGTTGTTATAGTTCTACTAACTCTAACCCTACCTACTGTTGTTATAGTGCTACTAACTCTAACCACTGTTGTTATAGTCCTACTAACTCTACCTACTGTTGTTATAGTCCTACTAACTCTAACCCTACCTACTGTTGTTATAGTCCTACTAACTCTAACCCTACCTACTGTTGTTATAGTCCTACTAACTCTAACCCTACCTACTGTTGTTAAAGTCCTACTAACTCTAACCCTACCTACTGTTGTTATAGACCTACTAACTCTAACCCTACCTACTGTTGTTATAGTCCTACTAACTCTACCTACTGTTGTTATAGTCCTACTAACTCTACCTACTGTTGTTATAGTCCTACTAACTCTAACTCTACCTACTGTTGTTATAGTCCTACTAACTTTACCTACTGTTGTTATAGTCCTACTAACTCTAACTCTACCTACTGTTGTTATAGTCCTACTAACTCTAACCCTACCTACTGTTGTTATAGTCCTACTAACTCTAACCCTACCTACTGTTGTTATAGTGCTACTAACTCTTACTCTACCTACTGTTGTTATAGTCCTACTAACTCTAACTCTACCTACTGTTGTTATAGTCCTACTAACTCTAACCCTACCTACTGTTGTTATAGTCCTACTAACTCTACATACTGTTGTTATAGTCATACTAACTCTACCTACTGTTGTTATAGTCCTACTAACTCTACCTACTGTTGTTATAGTCCTACTAACTCTAACTCTACCTACTGTTGTTATAGTCCTACTAACTCTACCTACTGTTGTTATAGTCCTACTATCTCTACCTCCTGTTGCTATAGTTCTACTAAATCTACCTACTTTTGTTATAGTCCTACTAACTCTAACTCTACCTACTGTTGTTATAGTCCTACTAACTCTACCTACTGTTGTTATAGTCCTTCTAACTCTACCTACTGTTGTTATAGTTCTACTAACTCTAACCCTACCTACTGTTGTTATAGTGCTACTAACTCTAACCACTGTTGTTATAGTCCTACTAACTCTACCTACTGTTGTTATAGTCCTACTAACTCTAACCCTACCTACTGTTGTTATAGTCCTACTAACTCTAACCCTACCTACTGTTGTTATAGTCCTACTAACTCTAACCCTACCTACTGTTGTTAAAGTCCTACTAACTCTAACCCTACCTACTGTTGTTATAGACCTACTAACTCTAACCCTACCTACTGTTGTTATAGTCCTACTAACTCTAACTCTACCTACTGTTGTTATAGTCCTACTAACTCTACCTACTGTTGTTATAGTCCTACTAACTCTAACCCTACCTACTGTTGTTATAGTCCTACTAACTCTAACCTACTGTTGTTATAGTCCTACTAACTCTAACCCTACCTACTGTTGTCATAGTCCTACTAACTCTAACCCTACCTACTGTTGTTATAGTCCTACTAACTCTAACCCTACCTACTGTTGTTATAGTCCTACTAACTCTAACCCTACCTACTGTTGTTATAGTCCTACTAACTCTACCTACTGTTGTTATAGTCCTACTAACTGTAATTCTACCTACTGTTGTTATAGTCCTACTAACTCTACCTACTGTTGTTATAGTCCTACTAACTCTAACTCTACCTACTGTTGTTATAGTCCTACTAACTCACTCTACCTACTGTTGTTATAGTCCTACTAACTCTACCTACTGTTGTTATAGTCCTACTAACTCTAACCCTACCTACTGTTGTTATAGTCCTACTAACTCTAACCCTACCTACTGTTGTTATAGTCCTACTAACTCTAACTCTACCTACTGTTGTTATAGTCCTACTAACTCTAACTCTACCTACTGTTGTTATAGTCCTACTAACTCTAACCCTACCTACTGTTGTTATAGTCCTACTAACTCTAACCCTACCTACTGTTGTTATAGTCCTACTAACTCTAACTACTGTTGTTATAGTCCTACTAACTCTACCTACCGTTGTTATAGTCCTACTAACTCTACCTACTGTTGTTATAGTCCTACTAACTCTAACTACTGTTGTTATAGTCCTACTAACTCTAACCCTACCTACTGTTGTTATAGTCCTACTAACTCTAACCCTACCTACTGTTGTTATAGTCCTACTAACTCTAACCCTACCTACTGTTGTTATAGTCCTACTAACTCCACCTACTGTTGTTATAGTCCTACTAACTCTAACCCTACCTACTGTTGTTATAGTCCTACTAACTCTACCTACTGTTGTTATAGTCCTACTAACCCTACCTACTGTTGTTATAGTCCTATTAACTCAAACTCTACCTACTGTTGTTATAGTCCTACTAACTCTACCTACTGTTGTTATAGTCCTACTAACTCTAACCCTACCTACTGTTGTTATAGTCCTACTAACTCAAACTCTACCTACTGTTGTTATAGTCCTACTAACTCTACCTACTGTTGTTATAGTCCTACTAACTCTAACCCTACCTACTGTTGTTATAGTCCTACTAACTCTACCTACTGTTGTTATAGTCCTACTAACTCTAACTCTACCTACTGTTGTTATAGTCCTACTAACTCTAACTACTGTTGTTATAGTCCTACTAACTCTAACCCTACCTACTGTTGTTATAGTCCTACTAACTCTAACTACTGTTGTTATAGTCCTACTAACTCTACCTACTGTTGTTATAGTCCTACTAACTCTAACCCTACCTACTGTTGTTATAGTCCTACTAACTCTACCTACTGTTGTTATAGTCCTACTAACTCTAACTCTATCTACTGTTGTTATAGTCCTACTAACTCTAACCCTACCTACTGTTGTTATAGTCCTACTAACTCTACCTACTGTTGTTATAGTCCTACTAACTCTACCTACTGTTGTTAGAGTCCTACTAACTCTAACTCTACCTACTGATGTTATAGTCCTACTAACTCTTACTACTGTTGTTACAGTCCTACTAACTCTACCTACTGTTGTTATAGTCCTACTAACTCTAACTCTACCTACTGTTGTTATAGTCCTACTAACTCTAACCCTACCTACTGTTGTTATAGTCCTACTAACTCTAACTCTACCTACTGTTGTTATAGTCCTACTAACTCTAACTCTACCTACTGTTGTTATAGTCCTACTAACTCTACCTACTGTTGTTATAGTCCTACTAACTCTACCTACTGTTGTTATAGTCCTACTAACTCTACCTACTGTAGTTATAGTCCTACTAACTCTACCTACTGTTGTTATAGTCCTACTAACTCTAACCCTACCTACTGTTGTTGTAGTCCTACTAACTCTACCTACTGTTGTTATAGTCCTACTAACTCTAACTCTACCTACTGTTGTTATAGTCCTACTAACTCTACCTACTGTTGTTATAGTCCTACTAACTCTAACCCTACCTACTGTTGTTATAGTCCTACTAACTCTAACCCTACCTACTGTTGTTATAGTCCTACTAACTCTACCTACTGTTGTTATAGTCCTACTAACTCTACCTACTGTTGTTATAGTCCTACTAACTCTACCTACTGTTGTTATAGTCCTACTAACTCTAACCTACTGTTGTTATAGTCCTACTAACTCTAACTCTACCTACTGTTGTTATAGTCCTACTAACTCTAACCCTACCTACTGTTGTTATAGTCCTACTAACTCTAACCCTACCTACTGTTGTTATAGTCCTACTAACTCTAACTCTACCTACTGTTGTTATAGTCCTACTAACTCTAACCCTACCTACTGTTGTTATAGTCCTACTAACTCTACCTACTGTTGTTATAGTCCTACTAACTTTACCTACTGTTGTTATAGTCCTACTAACTTTACCTACTGTTGTTATAGTCCTACTAACTCTACCTACTGTTGTTATAGTCCTACTAACTCTACCTACTGTTGTTATAGTCCTACTAACTCTAACCCTACCTACTGTTGTTGTAGTCCTACTAACTCTACCTACTGTTGTTATAGTCCTACTAACTCTACCTACTGTTGTTATAGTCCTACTAACTCTACCTACTGTTGTTATAGTCCTACTAACTCTACCTACTGTTGTTATAGTCCTACTAACTCTAACTCTACCTACTGTTGTTATAGTTCTACTAACTCTACCTACTGTTGTTATAGTCCTACTAACCCTATCTACTGTTGTTATAGTCCTACTAACTCTAACTACTGTTGTTATAGTCCTACTAACTCTACCTACTGTTGTTATAGTCCTACTAACTCTAACTCTACCTAGTTTTGTTATAGTCCTACTAACTCTACCTACTGTTGTTATAGTCCTACTAACTCTACCTACTGTTGTTATAGTCCTACTAACTCTAACCCTACCTACTGTTGTTATAGTCCTACTAACTCTACCTACTGTTGTTATAGTCCTACTAACTCTACCTACTGTTGTTATAGTCCTACTAACTCTAACTCTACCTACTGTTGTTATAGTCCTACTAACTCTACCTACTGTTGTTATAGTCCTACTAACTCAAACTCTACCTACTGTTGTTATAGTCCTACTAACTCTACCTACTGTTGTTATAGTCCTACTAACTCTACCTACTGTTGTTATAGTCCTACTAACTCTACCTACTGTTGTTATAGTCCTACTAACTCTATCTACTGTTGTTATAGTCCTACTAACTCTAACTCTACCTACTGTTGTTATAGTCCTACTAACCCTACCTACTGTTGTTATAGTCCTACTAACTCTACCTACTGTTGTTATAGTCCTACTAACTCTACCTACTGTTGTTATAGTCCTACTAACTCTACCTACTGTTGTTATAGTCCTACTAACTCTACCTACTGTTGTTATAGTCCTACTAACTCTACCTACTGTTGTTATAGTCCTACACTAACTCTAACTCTAACTACTGTTGTTATAGTCCTTCTAACTCTACCTACTGTTGTTATAGTCCTACTAACTCTAACTCTACCTACTGTTGTTATAGTCCTACTAACTCTAACTCTACCTACTGTTGTTATAGTCCTACTAACTCTACCTACTGTTGTTATAGTCCTACTATCTCTAACCCTACCCACTGCCGTTCTCCTACTATCTCTAACCCTACCCACTGCCGTTCTCCTACTATCTCTAACCCTACCCACTGCCGTTCTCATACTATCTCTAATCCTACCCACTGCCGTTCTCCTGCTATCTCTAACCCTACCCGCTGCCGTTCTCCTGCTATCTCTAACCCTCCCCACTGCCGTTCTCCTGCTATCTCTAACCCTCCCCACTGCCGTTCTCCTGCTATCTCTAACCCTACCCACTGCCGTTCTCCTGCTATCTCTAACCCTACCCACTGCCGTTCTCCTGCTATCTCTAACCCTACGCAGTGCTGTTCTCCTGCTATCTCTAACCCTACGCACTGCCGTTGTGTCTTTGCAAATGGAGAAATAAACATTATCTATTATTTTCTATTAATCTGTTGGTGGGTGTGGACGGGCCCAGGGTTACGGTCAGTGTGTATTAACACTGTCCTGTCCTCCAGGTCGTAACATGCTGTTGGTGGGTGTGGACGGGCCCAGGGTTACGGTCAGTGTGTGTATTAACGCTGTCCTGTCCTCCCTCCAGGTTGTAACATGCTGTTGGTGGATGTGGACGGGCCCAGGGTTAGGGTCAGTGTGTGTATTAACGCTGTCCTGTCCTCCCTCCAGGTCGTAACATGCTGTTGGTGGGTGTGGACGGGCCCAGGGTTCCCTGTGAGGAGGTTCTGGTGAAGCACCTTGGGAACCGTGTCTATAACATCAGCTACCAGCTCAAGGAGAAGGGAGACTACATCCTGGTAGTGAAGTGGGGAGAACAGCACATCCCTGGGAGCCCCTACCATATCACTGTCTAGACCAATCAGATTCAACTCCATTACTGTCTAGACCAATCAGATTCAACTCCATTACTGTCTAGACCAATCAGATTCTACCACATCACTGTCTAGACCAATCAGATTCTACCACATCACTGTTTAGACCAATCAGATTCTACCACATCACTGTTTAGACCAATCAGATTCTACCACATCACTGTCTAGACCAATCAGATTCTACCACATCACTGTTTAGACCAATCAGATTCTACCACATCACTGTCTAGACCAATCAGATTCTATCACATCACTGTCTAGACCAATCAGATTCTACCACATCACTGTCTAGACCAATCAGATTCTTCCACATCACTGTTTAGACGAATCAGATTCTACCACATCACTGTCTAGACCAATCAGATTCTTCCACATCACTGTCTAGACCAATCAGATTCTTCCACATCACTGTCTTGACTAGGGTTCCCCAAATGGCGGCCCGGTTATTTTATTTCTAAGTTTTCTGAACAATAAATAAATATATGTTATTTAAATGTTTTATTGTTGTAAAAGACAAAAAATATAAGCAAAAAAAAAAAAAACACTCACAGGCCAGTTTTGGCACGCGTGCCGAAAGTTGCCGACTCCGGTCTTGACCAATCAGATTTAACCATACCACTGCTAGGCCAATGTGAATTCAGAACCCTCAAAACTAGCACTTTGTCTAGCCCAATCAGACCGTCCCAAATCACTGTCTAACCAATCAGCGATTACAACCTTCCAAACTCATACACTATAACCCAAACCAAACAATAATGCATAAACACTGAATATTCCTCTCTTCATCCCTCTGTCCTCCCTCCCCATCATTCCTCTCTTCATCCCTCTGTCCTCCCTCCCATCATTCCTCTCTTCATCCCTCTGTCCTCCCTCCCATCATTCCTCTCTTCATCCCTCTGTCCTCCCTCCCATCATTCCTCTCTTCATCCCTCTGTCCTCCCTCCCATCATTGCTCTCTTCATCCCTCTGTCCTCCCTCCCATCATTCCTCTCTTCATCCCTCTGTCCTCCCTCCCATCATTCCTCTCTTCATCCCTCTGTCCTCCCTCCCATCATTCCTCTCTTCATCCCTCTGTCCTCCCTCCCATCATTCCTCTCTTCATCCCTCTGTCCTCCCTCCCATCATTCCTCTCTTCATCCCTCTGTCCTCCCTCCCATCATTCCTCTCTTCATCCCTCTGTCCTCCCTCCCCATCATTCCTCTCTTCATCCCTCTGTCCTCCCTCCCATCATTCCTCTCTTCATCCCTCTGTCCTCCCTCCCATCATTCCTCTCTTCATCCCTCTGTCCTCCCTCCCATCATTCCTCTCTTCATCCCTCTGTCCTCCCTCCCATCATTCCTCTCTTCATCCCTCTGTCCTCCCTCCCCATCATTCCTCTCTTCATCCCTCTGTCCTCCCTCCCCATCATTCCTCTCTTCATCCCTCTGTCCTCCCATCATTCCTCTCTTCATCCCTCTGTCCTCCCTCCCCATCATTCCTCTCTTCATCCCTCTGTCCTCCCTCCCCATCATTCCTCTCTTCATCCCTCTGTCCTCCCTCCCATCATTCCTCTCTTCATCCCTCTGTCCTCCCTCCCATCATTCCTCTCTTCATCCCTCTGTCCTCGCTCCCATCATTCCTCTCTTCATTCCCTCTGTCCTCCCTCCCATCATTCCTCTCTTCATCCCTCTGTCCTCCCTCCCATCATTCCTCTCTTCATCCCTCTGTCCTCCCTCCCCATCATTCCTCTCTTCATCCCTCTGTCCTCCCTCCCCATCATTCCTCTCTTCATCCCTCTGTCCTCCCTCCCATCATTCCTCTCTTCATCCCTCTGTCCTCCCTCCCCATCATTCCTCTCTTCATCCCTCTGTCCTCCCTCCCATCATTCCTCTCTTCATCCCTCTGTCCTCCCTCCCATCATTCCTCTCTTCATCCCTCTGTCCTCCCTCCCCATCATTCCTCTCTTCATCCCTCTGTCCTCGCTCCCATCATTCCTCTCTTCATCCCTCTGTCCTCCCTCCCATCATTCCTCTCTTCATCCCTCTGTCCTCCCTCCCCATCATTCCTCTCTTCATCCCTCTGTCCTCGCTCCCCATCATAATCATTAGCAGTCAGAGGATAAACATGCATCTTTTATTACTGTAACTAGCTTAGCAACATGTAGCTTCCTTTCCCCACACAGTGATTAGCTGTGTGCAAGTGCTAGCCTAGCATAGCATAGTGTGTTGGTATAGGGGTTTGCTTAGCGTAGCATAGTATATTGGTATAGAGATTAGCCTAATGCTAGTCCAGTGTGTTCATAATGCTAATTGCAACACGTTTTTTTAAATAGTGTAGCTTGTCTTAACCATTCCAATAATGAAAGTGAGCACAGGTTAATAACTGTTAGTATGTAATGATGTGTTAACATCGTAAAACACAGCCCCATAACGTAGAATGTCACACACACACTGCTGCCAAATGTTTTAAAGGTGTAACTTGCACTGCAGTGACTGACCCAGTTATAACTGCATATTGACTAGCATCAAAGTATTAAAAACTAAAGTATTAATGTCCATGTTACTATTATTATACAGTGATGAATAACTGTAGTGTGGATGTGATGTCCTGCTGTTACTAGTACTGAATAAGAACTGACACAGTAATACCCTTTAGGTTTGTTAGTCTGTTAATAAAGGGCTTTAAAGTGTTTGTAAGACATACAGTATTTTAATACACAATACAGATGTGTAAGTATTTTTCTGTCAAGGTAAATGTGGATGTCTTTATTCTCTCCACACACATACACTAGAGACTAGAGGTCGACCGATTAATCGGAATGGCCGATTAATTAGGGCCGATTTCAAGTTTTCATAACAATCGGAAATCGGTATTTTTGGACACCGATTTGGCCGATTTAAAAAAAATATATATATAATAATGTACACCTTTATTTAACTAGGCAAGTCAGTTAAGAACACATTCTTATTTTCAATGATGGCCTAGGAACGGTGGGTTAACTGCCTTGTTCAGGGGCAGAACGACAGATTTTTACCTTGTCAGCTCAGGGATTCAATCTTGCAACCTTACGGTTAACTAGTCCAACGCTTTAACCACCTGCTTTACATTGCACTCCACGAGGAGCCTGCCTGTTACGTGAATGCAGTAAGAAGCCAAGGTAAGTTGCTAGCTAGCATTAAACATATCTTATAAAAAACAATCAATCAATCATAATCACTAGTTAACTACAGATGGTTGATGATATTACTAGTTTATCTAGCCTGTCCTGCGTTGCATATAATCGCTTAGGTACACGTTGCTCCAACCATAAACATCAATGCCTTTCTTAAAATCAATACACAAGTATATCTTTTTAAACCTGCATATTTAGTTAATATTGCCTGCTAACATTAATTTATTTTAACTAGGGAAAATGTGTCACTTCTCTTGCAACAGAGTCAGGGTATATGCAGCAGTTTGGGCCGCCTGGCTCGTTGCGAACTGTGAAGACTATTTCTTCCTAACAAAGACAGCCAACTTCGCCAAACGGGGGATGATTTACATTTACATTTAAGTCATTTAGCAGACGCTCTTATCCAGAGCGACTTACAAATTGGTGCATTCACCTATAATATCCAGTAGAACAACCACTTTACAATAGTGCATCTAAATCTTTTAAAAGGGGGGGGGGGTTAGAAGGATTACTTTATCCTATCCCAGGTATTCCTTAAAGAGGTGGGGTTTCAGGTGTCTCCGGAAGGTGGTGATTGACTCCGCTGTCCTGGCATCGTGAGGGAGCTTGTTCCACCATTGGGGGTGCCAGAGCGGCGAACAGTTTTGACTGGGCTGAGCGGGAACTGTGCTTCCTCAGAGGTAGGGAGGCGAGCAGGCCAGAGGTGGATGAACGCAGTGCCCTTGTTTGGGTGTAGGGCCTGATCAGAGCCTGAAGGTACGGAGGTGCCGTTCCCCTCACAGCTCCGTAGGCAAGCACCATGGTCTTGTAGCGGATGCGAGCTTCAACTGGAAGCCAGTGGAGAGAGCGGAGGAGCGGGGTGACGTGAGAGAACTTGGGAAGGTTGAACACCAGACGGGCTGCGGCGTTCTGGATGAGTTGTAGGGGTTTGATGGCACAGGCAGGGAGCCCAGCCAACAGCGAGTTGCAGTAATCCAGACGGGAGATGACAAGTGCCTGGATTAGGACCTGCGCCGCTTCCTGTGTGAGGCAGGGTTTAACAAAAGCGCATTTGCGAAAAAAGCACAATCGTTGCACGAATGTACCTAATCATAAACATCAATGCCTTTCTTAAAATCAATACACAGAAGTATATATTTTTAAACCTGCATATTTAGCTAAAAGAAATCCAGGTTAGCTGGCAATATTAACTAGGGAATTTGTCATTTTGCGTTCATTGCACGCAGAGTCAGTGTATATGCAACAGTTTGGGCCGCCTGGCTCGTTGCGAACTAATATGCCAGAATTTTACGTAATCATGACATAGCATTGAAGGTTGTGCAATGTAACAGGAATATTTAGACTTATGGATGCCACCCGTTAGATAAAATACGGAACGGTTCCGTATTTCACTGAAAGAATAAACGTGATAGTTTCCGGATTCGACCATATTAATGACCTAAGGCTCATATTTCTGTGTGTTATTATGTTATAATTAAGTCTATGATTTGATAGAGCAGTCTGACTGAGCGGTGGTAGGCAGCAGCAGGCTCGTAAGCATTGCGCTGTTTATGACTTCAAGCCTGTCAACTCCCAAGATTAGGCTGGTGTAACCGATGTGAAATGGCTAGCTAGTTAGCGGGGTGCGCGCTAATAGCGTTTCAAACGTCACTCGCTCTGAGACTTGGAGTAGTTGTTTCCCTTGCTCTGCATGGGTAACGCTGCTTCGAGGGTGGCTGTTGTCGATGTGTTCCTGGTTCGAGCCCAGGTAGGAGCGAGGAGAGGGACGAAAACTATACTGTTACACTGGCAATAGTAAAGTGCCTATAAGAACATCCAATAGTCAAAGGTATATGAAATACAAATCATATAGAGAGAAATAGTCCTATAATTCCTATAATAACTACAACCTAAAACTTCTTACCTGGGAATATTGAAGACTCATGTCAAAAGGAACCACCAGCTTTCATATGTTCTCATGTTCTGAGCAAGGAACTTAAACGTTAGCTTTTTTACATGGCACATATTGCACTTTTACTTTCTTCTCCAACACTTTGTTTTTGCATTATTTAAACCAAATTGAACATTTATTTGAGGCTAAATTGATTTTATTGATGTATTATATTAATTTAAAATAAGTGTTCATTCAGTATTGTTGTAATTGTCAGTATTAAAAATAAATAAAAATAAATCGGCCGATTAATCGATATCGGCTTTTTTGGGCCTCCAATAATCGGTTTCGGTGTCGAACAATCATAATCGGTCGACCTCTACTAGAGACATCACACACAGGATACATGTGAACACCAGATATAAATAAGGCATCAGAAAGTAGTAGCCTGTATGCAGTTCATCTGTTGCCAAATAAAAAAATAGTATATTATCACCTAAAAACCACAAAAACTAATTTGATGTAACGTGTCAGTGTTGAACGCAACAATTGTTAACACAGTCCAGTTCATAGTGAATGATGGCAGGTCCTACTGTAAACACACAGTCCAGTTCATAGTGAATGATGGCAGGTCCTACTGTAAACACACAGTCCAGTTCATAGTGAATGATGACAGGTCCTACTGTAAACACACAGTCCAGTTCATAGTGAATGATGGCAGGCCCTACTGCCTGTAAACACACAGTCCAGTTCATAGTGAATGATGACAGGTCCTACTGCCTGTAAACACACAGTCCAGTTCATAGTGAATGATGACAGGTCCTACTGTTAACACACAGTCCAGTTCATAGTGAATGATGACAGGTCCTTCTGTAAACACACAGTCCAGTTCATAGTGAATGATGGCAGGTCCTACTGTAAACACACAGTTCAGTTCATAGTGAATGATGGCAGGTCCTACTGTAAACACACAGTCCAGTTCATAGTGAATGATGGCAGGTCCTACTGCCTGTAAACACACAGTCCAGTTCATAGTGAATGATGGCAGGCCCTACTGTAAACACACAGTCCAGTTCATAGTGAATGATGGCAGGTCCTACTGCCTGTAAACACACAGTCCAGTTCATAGTGAATGATGGCAGGTCCTACTGTAAACACACAGTCCAGTTCATAGTGAATGATGGCAGGTCCTACTGTAAACACACAGTCCAGTTCATAGTGAATGATGACAGTCCTACTGCCTGTAAACACACAGTCCAGTTCATAGTGAATGATGGCAGGTCCTACTGTAAACACACAGTCCAGTTCATAGTGAATGATGGCAGGTCCTACTGTAAACACACAGTCCAGTTCATAGTGAATGATGGCAGGCCCTACTGTAAACACACAGTCCAGTTCATAGTGAATGATGGCAGGTCCTACTGCCTGTAAACACACAGTCCAGTTTCATAGTGAATGATGGCAGGGTCCTACTGTAAACACACAGTCCAGTTCATAGTGAATGATGACAGGTCCTACTGTAAACACACAGTCCAGTTCATAGTGAATGATGACAGGTCCTACTGTAAACACACAGTCCAGTTCATAGTGAATGATGGCAGGCCCTACTGTAAACACACAGTCCAGTTCATAGTGAATGATGGCAGGTCCTACTGCCTGTAAACACACAGTCCAGTTCATAGTGAATGATGGCAGGTCCTACTGTAAACACACAGTCCAGTTCATAGTGAATGATGACAGGTCCTACTGTAAACACACAGTCCAGTTCATAGTGAATGATGACAGGTCCTACTGTAAACACACAGTCCAGTTCATAGTGAATGATGGCAGGCCCTACTGCCTGTAAACACACAGTCCAGTTCATAGTGAATGATGGCAGGTCCTACTGTAAACACACAGTCCAGTTCATAGTGAATGATGACAGGTCCTACTGTAAACACACAGTCCAGTTCATAGTGAATGATGGCAGGCCCTACTGCCTGTAAACACACAGTCCAGTTCATAGTGAATGATGGCAAGTCCTACTGCCTGTAAACAAACAGTCCAGTTCATAGTGAATGATGACAGGTCCTACTGCCTGTAAACACACAGTCCAGTTCATAGTGAATGATGACAGGTCCTACTGCCTGTAAACACACAGTCCAGTTCATAGTGAATGATGGCAGGTCCTACTGCCTGTAAACACACAGTCCAGTTCATAGTGAATGATGGCAGGTCCTACTGTAAACACACAGTCCAGTTCATAGTGAATGATGGCAGGTCCTACTGTAAACACACAGTTCAGTTCATAGTGAATGATGGCAGGTCCTACTGCCTGTAAACACACAGTCCAGTTCATAGTGAATGATGGCAGGTCCTACTGTAACACACAGTCCAGTTCATAGTGAATGATGGCAGGTCCTACTGCCTGTAAACACACAGTCCAGTTCATAGTGAATGATGGCAGGTCCTACTGTAAACACACAGTCCAGTTCATAGTGAATGATGGCAGGCCCTACTGTAAACACACAGTCCAGTTCACAGTGAATGATGACAGGTCCTACTGTAAACACACAGTCCAGTTCATAGTGAATGATGGCAGGCCCTACTGTTAACACACAGTCCAGTTCATAGTGAATGATGGCAGGTCCTACTGTAAACACACAGTCCAGTTCATAGTGAATGATGGCAGGCCCTACTGTAAACACACAGTCCAGTTCATAGTGAATGATGGCAGGCCCTACTGTAAACACACAGTCCAGTTCATAGTGAATGATGGCAGGTCCTACTGCCTGTAAACACACAGTCCAGTTCATAGTGAATGATGGCAGGTCGTACTGTAAACACACAGTCCAGTTCATAGTGAATGATGGCAGGTCCTACTGCCTGTAAACACACAGTCCAGTTCATAGTGAATGATGACAGGTCCTACTGCCTGTAAACACACAGTCCAGTTCATAGTGAATGATGGCAGGTCCTACTGCCTGTAAACACACAGTCCAGTTCATAGTGAATGATGGCAGGTCCTACTGTAAACACACAGTCCAGTTCATAGTGAATGATGACAGGTCCTACTGCCTGTAAACACACAGTCCAGTTCATAGTGAATGATGGCAGGTCCTACTGCCTGTAAACACACAGTCCAGTTCATAGTGAATGATGGCAGGCCCTACTGTAAACACACAGTCCAGTTCATAGTGAATGATGGCAGGTCCTACTGCCTGTAAACAAACAGTCCAGTTCATAGTGAATGATGGCAGGTCCTACTGTAAACACACAGTCCAGTTCATAGTGAATGATGGCAGGTCCTACTGCCTGTAAACACACAGTCCAGTTCATAGTGAATGATGGCAGGTCCTACTGTAAACACACAGTCCAGTTCACAGTGAATGATGGCAGGTCCTACTGTAAACACACAGTCCAGTTCATAGTGAATGATGCCAGGCCCTACTGTAAACACACAGTCCAGTTCATAGTGAATGATGGCAGGTCCTACTGCCTGTAAACACACAGTCCAGTTCATAGTGAATGATGGCAGGTCCTACTGTAAACACACAGTCCAATTCATAGTGAATGATGGCAGGTCCTACTGTAAACACACAGTCCAGTTCATAGTGAATGATGGCAGGCCCTACTGTAAACACACAGTCCAGTTCATAGTGAATGATGGCAGGCCCTACTGTAAACACACAGTCCAGATCATAGTGAATGATGGCAGGCCCTACTGCCTGTAAACACACAGTCCAGTTCATAGTGAATGATGACAGGTCCTACTGTAAACACACAGTCCAGTTCATAGTGAATGATGACAGGTCCTACTGTAAACACACAGTCCAGTTCATAGTGAATGATGACGGGTCCTACTGTAAACACACAGTCCAGTTCATAGTGAATGATGACAGGTCCTACTGCCTGTAAACACACAGTCCAGTTCATAGTGAATGATGACAGGTCCTACTGTTAACACACAGTCCAGTTCATAGTGAATGATGGCAGGTCCTACTGTAAACACACAGTCCAGTTCATAGTGAATGATGGCAGGTCCTACTGCCTGTAAACACACAGTCCAGTTCATAGTGAATGATGGCAGGTCCTACTGTAAACACACAGTCCAGTTCATAGTGAATGATGGCAGGTGCTACTGTAAACACACAGTTCAGTTCATAGTGAATGATGGCAGGTCCTACTGCCTGTAAACACACAGTCCAGTTCATAGTGAATGATGGCAGGTTCTACTGTAAACACACAGTCCAGTTCATAGTGAATGATGGCAGGCCCTACTGTTAACACACAGTCCAGTTCATAGTGAATGATGGCAGGTCCTACTGTAAACACACAGTCCAGTTCATAGTGAATGATGGCAGGCCCTACTGTAAACACACAGTCCAGTTCATAGTGAATGATGGCAGGCCCTACTGTAAACACACAGTCCAGTTCATAGTGAATGATGGCAGGTCCTACTGCCTGTAAACACACAGTCCAGTTCATAGTGAATGATGGCAGGTTGTACTGTAAACACACAGTCCAGTTCATAGTGAATGATGGCAGGTCCTACTGCCTGTAAACACACAGTCCAGTTCATAGTGAATGATGGCAGGCCCTACTTTAAACACACAGTCCAGTTCATAGTGAATGATGGCAGGTCCTACTGCCTGTAAACAAACAGTCCAGTTTATAGTGAATGATGGCAGGTCCTACTGTAAACACACAGTCCAGTTCATAGTGAATGATGGCAGGTCCTACTGCCTGTAAACACACAGTCCAGCTCATAGTGAATGATGGCAGGTCCTACTGTAAACACACAGTCCAGTTCATAGTGAATGATGGCAGGCCCTACTGTAAACACACAGTCCAGTTCATAGTGAATGATGGCAGGTCCTACTGCCTGTAAACACACAGTCCAGTTCATAGTGAATGATGGCAGGTCCTACTGTAAACACACAGTCCAGTTCATAGTGAATGATGACAGGTCCTACTGTAAACACACAGTCCAGTTCATAGTGAATGATGACAGGTCCTACTGTAAACACACAGTCCAGTTCATAGTGAATGATGGCAGGCCCTACTGTAAACACACAGTCCAGTTCATAGTGAATGATGGCAGGTCCTACTGCCTGTAAACACACAGTCCAGTTCATAGTGAATGATGGCAGGTCCTACTGTAAACACACAGTCCAGTTCATAGTGAATGATGACAGGTCCTACTGTAAACACACAGTCCAGTTCATAGTGAATGATGACAGGTCCTACTGTAACACACAGTCCAGTTCATAGTGAATGATGGCAGGCCCTACTGCCTGTAAACACACAGTCCAGTTCATAGTGAATGATGGCAGGTCCTACTGTAAACACACAGTCCAGTTCATAGTGAATGATGACAGGTCCTACTGTAAACACACAGTCCAGTTCATAGTGAATGATGGCAGGCCCTACTGCCTGTAAACACACAGTCCAGTTCATAGTGAATGATGGCAAGTCCTACTGCCTGTAAACACACAGTCCAGTTCATAGTGAATGATGACAGGTCCTACTGCCTGTAAACACACAGTCCAGTTCATAGTGAATGATGACAGGTCCTACTGCCTGTAAACACACAGTCCAGTTCATAGTGAATGATGGCAGGTCCTACTGCCTGTAAACACACAGTCCAGTTCATAGTGAATGATGGCAGGTCCTACTGTAAACACACAGTCCAGTTCATAGTGAATGATGGCAGGTCCTACTGTAAACACACAGTTCAGTTCATAGTGAATGATGGCAGGTCCTACTGCCTGTAAACACACAGTCCAGTTCATAGTGAATGATGGCAGGTCCTACTGTAAACACACAGTCCAGTTCATAGTGAATGATGGCAGGTCCTACTGCCTGTAAACACACAGTCCAGTTCATAGTGAATGATGGCAGGTCCTACTGTAAACACACAGTCCAGTTCATAGTGAATGATGGCAGGCCCTACTGTAAACACACAGTCCAGTTCACAGTGAATGATGACAGGTCCTACTGTAAACACACAGTCCAGTTCATAGTGAATGATGGCAGGCCCTACTGTTAACACACAGTCCAGTTCATAGTGAATGATGGCAGGTCCTACTGTAAACACACAGTCCAGTTCATAGTGAATGATGGCAGGCCCTACTGTAAACACACAGTCCAGTTCATAGTGAATGATGGCAGGCCCTACTGTAAACACACAGTCCAGTTCATAGTGAATGATGGCAGGTCCTACTGCCTGTAAACACACAGTCCAGTTCATAGTGAATGATGGCAGGTCGTACTGTAAACACACAGTCCAGTTCATAGTGAATGATGGCAGGTCCTACTGCCTGTAAACACACAGTCCAGTTCATAGTGAATGATGACAGGTCCTACTGCCTGTAAACACACAGTCCAGTTCATAGTGAATGATGACAGGTCCTACTGCCTGTAAACACACAGTCCAGTTCATAGTGAATGATGGCAGGTCCTACTGTAAACACACAGTCCAGTTCATAGTGAATGATGACAGGTCCTTCTGTAAACACACAGTCCAGTTCATAGTGAATGATGGCAGGTCCTACTGTAAACACACAGTTCAGTTCATAGTGAATGATGGCAGGTCCTACTGTAAACACACAGTCCAGTTCATAGTGAATGATGGCAGGTCCTACTGCCTGTAAACACACAGTCCAGTTCATAGTGAATGATGGCAGGCCCTACTGTAAACACACAGTCCAGTTCATAGTGAATGATGGCAGGTCCTACTGCCTGTAAACACACAGTCCAGTTCATAGTGAATGATGGCAGGTCCTACTGTAAACACACAGTCCAGTTCATAGTGAATGATGGCAGGTCCTACTGTAAACACACAGTCCAGTTCATAGTGAATGATGACAGGTCCTACTGCCTGTAAACACACAGTCCAGTTCATAGTGAATGATGGCAGGTCCTACTGTAAACACACAGTCCAGTTCATAGTGAATGATGGCAGGTCCTACTGTAAACACACAGTCCAGTTCATAGTGAATGATGGCAGGCCCCTACTGTAAACACACAGTCCAGTTCATAGTGAATGATGGCAGGTCCTACTGCCTGTAAACACACAGTCCAGTTCATAGTGAATGATGGCAGGTCCTACTGTAAACACACAGTCCAGTTCATAGTGAATGATGACAGGTCCTACTGTAAACACACAGTCCAGTTCATAGTGAATGATGACAGGTCCTACTGTAAACACACAGTCCAGTTCATAGTGAATGATGGCAGGCCCTACTGTAAACACACAGTCCAGTTCATAGTGAATGATGGCAGGTCCTACTGCCTGTAAACACACAGTCCAGTTCATAGTGAATGATGGCAGGTCCTACTGTAAACACACAGTCCAGTTCATAGTGAATGATGACAGGTCCTACTGTAAACACACAGTCCAGTTCATAGTGAATGATGACAGGTCCTACTGTAAACACACAGTCCAGTTCATAGTGAATGATGGCAGGCCCTACTGCCTGTAAACACACAGTCCAGTTCATAGTGAATGATGGCAGGTCCTACTGTAAACACACAGTCCAGTTCATAGTGAATGATGACAGGTCCTACTGTAAACACACAGTCCAGTTCATAGTGAATGATGGCAGGCCCTACTGCCTGTAAACACACAGTCCAGTTCATAGTGAATGATGGCAGGTCCTACTGCCTGTAAACAAACAGTCCAGTTCATAGTGAATGATGACAGGTCCTACTGCCTGTAACACACAGTCCAGTTCATAGTGAATGATGACAGGTCCTACTGCCTGTAAACACACAGTCCAGTTCATAGTGAATGATGGCAGGTCCTACTGCCTGTAAACACACAGTCCAGTTCATAGTGAATGATGGCAGGTCCTACTGTAAACACACAGTCCAGTTCATAGTGAATGATGGCAGGTCCTACTGTAAACACACAGTTCAGTTCATAGTGAATGATGGCAGGTCCTACTGCCTGTAAACACACAGTCCAGTTCATAGTGAATGATGGCAGGTCCTACTGTAAACACACAGTCCAGTTCATAGTGAATGATGGCAGGTCCTACTGCCTGTAAACACACAGTCCAGTTCATAGTGAATGATGGCAGGTCCTACTGTAAACACACAGTCCAGTTCATAGTGAATGATGGCAGGCCCTACTGTAAACACACAGTCCAGTTCATAGTGAATGATGACAGGTCCTACTGTAAACACACAGTCCAGTTCATAGTGAATGATGGCAGGCCCTACTGTAAACACACAGTCCAGTTCATAGTGAATGATGGCAGGTCCTACTGTAAACACACAGTCCAGTTCATAGTGAATGATGGCAGGCCCTACTGTAAACACACAGTCCAGTTCATAGTGAATGATGGCAGGCCCTACTGTAAACACACAGTCCAGTTCATAGTGAATGATGGCAGGTCCTACTGCCTGTAAACACACAGTCCAGTTCATAGTGAATGATGGCAGGTCGTACTGTAAACACACAGTCCAGTTCATAGTGAATGATGGCAGGTCCTACTGCCTGTAAACACACAGTCCAGTCATAGTGAATGATGGCAGGTCCTACTGCCTGTAAACACACAGTCCAGTTCATAGTGAATGATGGCAGGTCCTACTGCCTGTAAACACACAGTCCAGTTCATAGTGAATGATGGCAGGTCCTACTGTAAACACACAGTCCAGTTCATAGTGAATGATGACAGGTCCTACTGCCTGTAAACACACAGTCCAGTTCATAGTGAATGATGGCAGGTCCTACTGCCTGTAAACACACAGTCCAGTTCATAGTGAATGATGGCAGGCCCTACTGTAAACACACAGTCCAGTTCATAGTGAATGATGGCAGGTCCTACTGCCTGTAAACAAACAGTCCAGTTCATAGTGAATGATGGCAGGTCCTACTGTAAACACACAGTCCAGTTCATAGTGAATGATGGCAGGTCTACTGCCTGTAAACACACAGTCCAGTTCATAGTGAATGATGGCAGGTCCTACTGTAAACACACAGTCCAGTTCACAGTGAATGATGGCAGGTCCTACTGTAAACACACAGTCCAGTTCATAGTGAATGATGCCAGGCCCTACTGTAAACACACAGTCCAGTTCATAGTGAATGATGGCAGGTCCTACTGCCTGTAAACACACAGTCCAGTTCATAGTGAATGATGGCAGGTCCTACTGTAAACACACAGTCCAATTCATAGTGAATGATGCAGGTCCTACTGTAAACACACAGTCCAGTTCATAGTGAATGATGGCAGGCCCTACTGTAAACACACAGTCCAGTTCATAGTGAATGATGGCAGGCCCTACTGTAAACACACAGTCCAGATCATAGTGAATGATGGCAGGCCCTACTGCCTGTAAACACACAGTCCAGTTCATAGTGAATGATGACAGGTCCTACTGTAAACACACAGTCCAGTTCATAGTGAATGATGACAGGTCCTACTGTAAACACACAGTCCAGTTCATAGTGGAATGATGACGGGTCCAACTGTAAACACACAGTCCAGTTCATAGTGAATGATGACAGGTCCTACTGCCTGTAAACACACAGTCCAGTTCATAGTGAATGATGACAGGTCCTACTGTTAACACACAGTCCAGTTCATAGTGAATGATGGCAGGTCCTACTGTAAACACACAGTCCAGTTCATAGTGAATGATGGCAGGTCCTACTGCCTGTAAACACACAGTCCAGTTCATAGTGAATGATGGCAGGTCCTACTGTAACACACAGTCCAGTTCATAGTGAATGATGGCAGGTGCTACTGTAAACACACAGTTCAGTTCATAGTGAATGATGGCAGGTCCTACTGCCTGTAAACACACAGTCCAGTTCATAGTGAATGATGGCAGGTTCTACTGTAAACACACAGTCCAGTTCATAGTGAATGATGGCAGGCCCTACTGTTAACACACAGTCCAGTTCATAGTGAATGATGGCAGGTCCTACTGTAAACACACAGTCCAGTTCATAGTGAATGATGGCAGGCCCTACTGTAAACACACAGTCCAGTTCATAGTGAATGATGGCAGGCCCTACTGTAAACACACAGTCCAGTTCATAGTGAATGATGGCAGGTCCTACTGCCTGTAAACACACAGTCCAGTTCATAGTGAATGATGGCAGGTTGTACTGTAAACACACAGTCCAGTTCATAGTGAATGATGGCAGGTCCTACTGCCTGTAAACACACAGTCCAGTTCATAGTGAATGATGGCAGGTCCTACTGCCTGTAAACACACAGTTCAGTTCATAGTGAATGATGGCAGGTCCTACTGTAAACACACAGTCCAGTTCATAGTGAATGATGGCAGGTCCTACTGCCTGTAAACACACAGTCCAGTTCATAGTGAATGATGGCAGGCCCTACTTTAAACACACAGTCCAGTTCATAGTGAATGATGGCAGGTCCTACTGCCTGTAAACAAACAGTCCAGTTTATAGTGAATGATGGCAGGTCCTACTGTAAACACACAGTCCAGTTCATAGTGAATGATGGCAGGTCCTACTGCCTGTAAACACACAGTCCAGCTCATAGTGAATGATGGCAGGTCCTACTGTAAACACACAGTCCAGTTCATAGTGAATGATGGCAGGCCCTACTGTAAACACACAGTCCAGTTCATAGTGAATGATGGCAGGTCCTACTGCCTGTAAACACACAGTCCAGTTCATAGTGAATGATGGCAGGTCCTACTGAAACACACAGTCCAGTTCATAGTGAATGATGACAGGTCCTACTGTAAACACAACAGTCCAGTTCATAGTGAATGATGACAGGTCCTACTGTAAACACACAGTCCAGTTCATAGTGAATGGATGGCAGGCCCTACTGTAAACACACAGTCCAGTTCATAGTGAATGATGGCAGGTCCTACTGCCTGTAAACACACAGTCCAGTTCATAGTGAATGATGGCAGGGTCCTACTGTAACACACAGTCCAGTTCATAGTGAATGATGACAGGTCCTACTGTAAACACACAGTCCAGTTCATAGTGAATGATGACAGGTCCTACTGTAAACACACAGTCCAGTTCATAGTGAATGATGGCAGGCCCTCCTGTAAACACACAGTCCAGTTCATAGTGAATGATGGCAGGTCTACTGTAAACACACAGTCCAGTTCATAGTGAATGATGACAGGTCCTACTGTAAACACACAGTCCAGTTCATAGTGAATGATGGCAGGCTACTGCCTGTAAACACACAGCCAGTTCATAGTGAATGATGGCAAGTCCTACTGCCTGTAAACACACAGTCAGTTCATAGTGAATGATGACAGGTCCTACTGCCGTAAACACACAGTCCAGTTCATAGTGATGATGACAGGTCCTACTGCCTGTAAAACCACAGTCCAGTTCATAGTGAATGAGGCAGGTCTACTGTAAACACAGTCCAGTTCATAGTGAATGATGGCAGGTCCTACTGAAACACACAGTCAGTTCATAGTGAATGATGCAGGTCCTACTGCCTGTAACACACAGTCCAGTTCATAGTGAATGATGGCAGGTCCTACTGTAAACACACAGTCCAGTTCATAGTGAATGATGGCAGGTCCTACTGTAAACACACAGTCCAGTTCATAGTGAATGATGGCAGGTCCTACTGTAACACACAGTCCAGTTTCATAGTGAATGATGGCAGGCCCTGTAAACACACAGTCCAGTTCACAGTGAATGATGACAGGTCCTACTGTAAACACACAGTCCAGTTCATATGTGAATGATGGCAGGTCCCTACTGTTAACACCAGTCCAGTTCTAGTGAATGATGGCAGGTCCTACTGTAAACACACAGTCCAGTTCATAGTGAATGATGGCAGGTCCTACTGTAAAAAAACCAGTCCAGTTCATAGTGAATTGATGGCAGGCCTACTGTATGTAAACACAGCCAGTCATAGTGAATGATGGCAGGTCCTACTGCCTGTAAACACACAGTCCAGTTCATAGTGAATGATGGCAGGTCGTACTGTAAACACCCAGTCCAGTTCATAGTGAATGATGGCAGGTCCTACTGCCTGTAAACACACAGTCCAGTTCATAGTGAATGATGAAGGTCCTACTGCCTGTAAACACACAGTCCAGTTCATAGTGAATGATGACAGTCTACTGCCTGTAAACCACACAGTCCAGTTCATAGTGAATGATGGCAGGTCTGCCTGTAAACACACAGTCCAGTTCATAGTGAATGATGACAGGTCCTAACTGCCTGTAAACACACAGTCCAGTTCATAGTGAATGATGGCAGGTCCTACTGCCTGTAAACACACAGTCCAGTCATAGTGAATGATGGCAGGCCTACTGTAAAACACACAGTCCAGTTCATAGTGAATGATGGCAGGTCCACTGCCGTAAACAACAGTCCAGTTTCATAGTGAATGATGGCAGGTCCTACTGTAAACACACAGTCCAGTCATAGTGAATGATGGCAGGCTACTGCCTGTAAACACACAGTCCAGTTCATAGTGAATGATGGCAGGTCCTACTGTAAACACACAGTCCAGTTCACAGTGAATGATGGCACGTCCTATAGTAAACACACAGTCCAGTTCATAGTGAATGATGCAGGCCCTACTGTAAACACACAGTCCAGTTCATAGTGAATGATGGCAGGTCCTACTGCCTGTAAACACACAGTCCAGTTCATAGTGAATGATGGCAGGTCCTACTGTAAACACACAGTCCAATTCATAGTGAATGATGCAGGTCCTACTGTAAACACACAGTCCAGTTCATAGTGAATGATGGCAGGCCTACTGTAAACACACAGTCCAGTTCATAGTGAATGAGGCAGGCCCTACTGTAAACACACAGTCCAGATCATAGTGAATGATGGCGGCCCTACTGCCTGTAAACACACAGTCAGTCATAGTGAATGATGACAGGTCCTACTGTAAACACACAGTCCAGTTCATAGTGAATGATGGACAGGTCCTACTGTAAACACACAGTCCAGTTCATAGTGAATGATGACGGTCCAACTGTAAAACACACAGTCCAGTTCATAGTGAATGATGTGACAGGTCCTACTGCCTGTAAACACACAGTCCAGTTCATAGTGAATGATGACAGGGTCCTACTGTTGACACACAGTCCAGTTCATAGTGATGATGGCAGGTCACTACTGTAAACCACAGTCCAGTTCATAGTGAATGATGGCAGGTCCTACTGTAAACACACAGTCAGTTCATAGTGAATGATGGCAGGTCCCTGCCTGTAAAACACACAGTCCAGTCTTTAGTGAATGATGGCAGGTCCTACTAAAACACACAGTCCAGTTCATAGTGAATGAGGCAGGTCCTACTGCTGTAAACCCACAGTCCAGTTCATAGTGAATGATGGCAGGCCCTACTGTAAACACACAGTCCAGTTCATAGTGAATGATGGCAGGCCCTACTGTAAACACACAGTCCAGTTCACAGTGAATGATGACAGGTCCTACTGTAAACACACACAGTCCGTTCATAGTGAATGATGGCAGGCCCTACTGTTAACACACAGTCCAGTTCATAGTG
>NW_021822410.1:0-28345 GCF_901001165.1 Salmo trutta | reverse complement strand
GACAGGCTACAGTCAGACATTACTTGGTTAGAGTCAGACAGGCTACAGTCAAACAGGCTACAGGCAGTGCTCTGTTACAGTCAGACAGGCTACAGTCAGACATTGCTCTGTTACAGTCAGACAGGTTACAGTCAGACATTGCTCTGTTACAGTCAGACATGTTACAGTCAGACATTATTATGTTACAATCAGACAGGCTACAGTCAGATGTTGCTCTGTTACAGTCAGACAGGCTACAGTCAGACATTGCTCTGTTACAGTCAGACAGGCTACAGTTAGACATTGCTCTGTTACAGTCAGACAGGCTACAGTCAGACAGGTTACAGTTAGACATTGCTCTGTTACAGTCAGACAGGCTACAGTCAGACAGGTTACAGTTAGACATTGCTCTGTTATAGTCAGACAGGCTACAGTCAGACATTGCTCTGTTACAGTCAGACAGGTTACAGTCAGACATTGCTCTGTTACAGTCAGACAGGTTACAGTCAGACATTGCTTTGTTACAGTCAGACAGGTTACAGTCAGACATTGCTCTGTTACAGTCAGACAGGCTACAGTCAGACATTGCTCTGTTACAGTCAGACATTGCTCTGTTACAGTCAGACAGGCTACAGTCAGACATTGCTCTGTTACAGTCAGACAGGCTACAGTCAGACATTGCTCTGTTACAGTCAGACAGGCTACAGTCAGATGTTGCTCTGTTACAGTCAGACAGGTTACAGTCGGACATTATTCTGTTACAGTCAGACAGGCTACAGTCAGACAGGCTACAATCAGACATTGCTCTGTTCCAGTCAAACAGGCTACAGTCAGACATTTCCCTGTTACAGTCAAACAGGCTATAGTCAGATAGGTTACAGTTAGACATTGCTCTGTTACAGTCAGACAGGCTACAGTCAGACATTGCTCTGCTACAGTCAGACATTACTCTGTTACAGTCAGACAGGCTACAGTCAGATGTTGCTCTGTTACAGTCAGACAGGCTCCAGTCAGACAGGCTACAATCAGACATTGCTCTGCTACAGTCAGACATTACTCTGTTACAGTCAGACAGGCTACAGTCAGATGTTGCTCTGTTACAGTCAGACAGGCTCCAGTCAGACAGGCTACAATCAGACATTTCCCTGTTACAGTCAGACAGGCTACAGTCAGACAGGTTACAGTTAGACATTGCTCTGTTACAGTCAGACAGGCTACAGTCAGACATGTTCAGTTCAGCTTCAGCAAACAAAAACAACAGAGATTCCCCCAAAGGCCTGCTACTAAACGCCTCAGGGCAACCACCAATAAAAGGACAGGAGACCGTGTAACGTATATTACCACACACATTTGTTCCAGCCCAGCACTAACCCATCTGATTCAACTAGTGCAGAGCGGCGTAGATCAGTGCAGTAGTTATGGTGGTCCTGTAGGGCGAGAGTATAAAGTAAACCATATCTTACCCCTAGAATATCTTTGCAACAGCCGTTACGCTCACTTCCTGTGACCTGTGTGAGGACATAGAAATGTTTTGAGAAAAGTCCTATAGATATAGAAGCATCCACTAAGTAAGGTACAGTATAACATCTACAGGGCTAAAAATATGAAGGTGTTGTGGAGGTCTATACCAATGATGAATATATACACTAGATGACTGATTGGGGGTGCTGTGTTGAAGCCTCCATCTTGGCTCTCCCAAACCATCGTAAAAAAGATTCTAGAAGCTATAGAAATGCATGCATTAATGTCTACATTTGTTTTTGTCACGAATATTCTCCACTACTTTACCAAAAGTATATGGACACCTGCTTGTCGAACATCTCATTCCAAAATCATGGGCATTAATATGGAGTTGCCCATGGAGGACTGCTCCTTCTGGGGAACGCCAATATGGCCGACCAGTGGCTTCAGAGCCTCTCACTGGTGGCCAATATACAGCAGTAATCTAGGGTTTATATACATTGTTGGTCTATACAGTGGTGGTCTTTCAGTAACCAATGAGAATGCCTTGACAGATATAGATTACGAAACCAAACCAGAGCATCAAAATGACTCTTGCTCATCTGTTTGGCCCAAGTAAAGCTAATCTGCACACACACACACACACACACACACACACACACCTGTGAGACAGAGCAATACATGCCTGCCACCACCATTTCCTGTTCCAGATGCTGCATATAGAGACAGAGAGAAAAAGAAAGAATGAGAGAAAGAGAGAGAGAGACTCAGTGAGCATAGCCTTGCTATTGAGAAAGGCCACCGTAGGCAGACCTGGCTCTCAAGAGAAGACAGGCTATGTGCACACTGCCCACAAAATGAGGTGGAAACTTCCTAACCTCCTGCCAAATATATGACAATCTTTGAGACACATATTTCCCACAGATTACACAGATCCACAAAGAATTCAAAAACAAGCCCAATTTTGATAAACTCCCATATCTAATGGGTGAAATACCACAATGTGCCATCACAGCAGCAAGATTTGTGACCTGTTGCCACAAGAAAAGGGCAGGAACAAATACCATTGTAAATACAACCCATATTTATTGTTAATGTATTTTCCCTATTATACATCCCTACAACACTGTATATAGACATAATATGACATTTGAAATGTCTTTATTCTTTTGGAACTTCTGAGAGTGTAATGTTTACTGTTCATTTTTATTATTTATTTCACTTTGTATATTATCTACTTTACTTGCTTTGGCAATGTTAACATATGTTTCCCATGTCAATAAAGCCCTTAAATTGAATTGAGAGAGATAGAGACAGAGAGAAAGAACTAGAGAAGAGAGAAAAATAAAGAGAGAGAGACAGACATTTGGTAGATCGCCCCCTTTACTGCCTCCCGCTGTCCTTCTCTCTAACCCCTTTTAATGCCTCGCATATTTTGTGGGCACTGTTCTATGTACTCTCACTCTCTCTCACTCTCTCACACTCTCACACTCTCTTCCTCTCTCTCCCTCTCTATGAGTAACTCCACTGTCTGACTGCGTAATCAGGGAGGCACTGGCATGAAGGTGTGATGTGTGTGTACGTGCAGCCCTGTCATCGAACACAATGCTGAAAGTGTAGCCATAGTAGGCTATAAGTGTCATTGTGCATAATGCATTTCTCACATCTATTAACAGTAGCATCAGCAGCCTACAGTAATGGTGGTGCAACTCTCCAGACACACACCGTGGTCTCCAGTGCCCAAACCAACCACAACCCATCACAACACCTGCAAACAAACAGCATGCAAGCCAACTATTCTCCCACCACCTGTGACCTACAGCGCCAATAGGCCGAGGTGACAGATTCACCAGGATCAACTTGCAGAGCAGCTTGATTTGAAAGTCTTTATAATTCTCTAACGTTTCTTTCTATATTTAGAACAGAGCATGCTTGAATCTAAACCGAAAACATAAGGTAGCGCTTGGCCTGTCAACGACGGAAATTGGTTTAACCGTCACTAACCACAAGAGTCCTAAACTGATTTTACATCTCATCGTGACAATGCAGTCTACTGTTTAAATCAATATAACATTTCAAACCATTTTAATTGTTGCTTTGTATTTGCAATACATCCTACACTAGCTTTGTTGCATTAAACATATTTCATCGTTAATTTTGTTTTCAAATTAAAGGTTGCCTAGTTAAATAAAAGGTTATATACATGTTTTTAAATAATTATTTGCAAATGAGAAATGAAATGCAATAGCCTTCCAAACACTTTTTTAAAAGTTCCAATAAATTATATTAGACTACAAAATAGTAAGTTACGCTTCAAGTTAAACAATGAAAAGCAAAAAACCGTAATGATTCTCTTCTCACCTGAGATGCGCAACGAATCAGTGAACAGACGATGGAAAGTTTTCCCGTGACGCGGAGGACTGTGGGCATGTTTGGTCACTGGTCCTCTCCATCCGTCCATCTCACAGAAGAAGCACCGTGCAAGCACAAATCCGTACAAATGCCAAACATCCCCGTTCTACCGCCAGAGAGCGAACAGCGTCACCAGCTCAACTGGAGAGAGTCACGGATTCGGTGTCGTCTTGGGAGTGAACGAACGAGCGTGCGTGCGCTGTGCGTGGGCGTACCAGGGGATTCGCATGACAGAGCTCCGCGCTTAAAAACATGACACATCGGTAATATGTTCAGGCACGAAGTTCAAACATAGACGAGGAGTGCTGTTATATCAGACACTGACTCGCCTACTGACCAGACTGCCCCTACACACCCACACGGACAAACGGAAACAATGTCGCGCACACTCCTTCTTATGCGTTTTTGAATGGTAGCACAGCGTAGTGCACAATTTCACCATGCACTCAATGTACAATCTCTATAGAAGTGGAAGGTTTGACTTTCTGTTAAATTGTTGTTTTGCGCTCTTCGCATCCTGCCAGTAAATGCATGTGTAATCATTACCGCTAATGCACTCTGCTGGAGTCGGTGTCTGCAACACTGAGAGGCGGCACGGCGGCTCTGTATTGTGTGGAGTTTGTGTTGTTCTAATGAAATATGACTCATGTTCGTGCCCCAGATCCCGCTGGCAGAGACAGAGAGAGAGAGGGATGGGTGGAGAGAGAGGGAGAGATGGACAGAGGTGAAAGGAGGATCGGGTTTAAGTGGAGATGGATTAACAACATAGATTTAAAGCAACCCTTAACAAGGAAGGTGACACAAATCCCCAGGACCGCCGTATTGCTCCTCTGAGACAGAGAGAAAAATAGGAAATGTGGTCGTTTTTCATAAGTTTTATCTCCAAGGAGAAGTGGAGTCATACACAAATAATAAGGGGGCCATAATAAGGATGCATTTATTTAAGTGGTAATCACATGAATAAAGTTGACTCGGAACTGACAGGTAACAAACGTCACAAAAGGAGATGCGAATCGTTCATTACGTCATCATTATTTAGGCCTTATTTTATTTATTTATTTCACCTTTATTTAACCAGGTAGGCTAGTTGAGAACAAGTCCTTTATTTAACCAGGTAGGCTAGTTGAGAACAAGTCCTTTATTTAACCAGGTAGGCTAGTTGAGAACAAGTTCTCATTTACAATTGCGACCTGGCCAAGATAAAGCAAAGCAGTTTGACACATACAACAACACAGAGTTACACATGGCGTAAAACAAACATACAGTCAATAATACAGTACAAAAATAAGTCTATATGCAATGTGAGCAAATGAGGTGAGATAAGGGAGGTAAAGGCAAAAAAGTCCATGGTGGCGAAGTACATACAATATAGCAAGTAAAACACTGGAATGGTAGATTTGTAGTGGAAGAAAGTGCAAAGTAGAAATAGAAATAATGGGATGCAAAGGAGCAAAATAAATAAATAAATACAGTAGGGGAAGAGGTAGTTGTTTGGGCTAAATTATAGATGGGCTATGCACAGGTGCAGTAATCTGTGAGCTGCTCTGACAGCTGGTGCTTAAAGCTAGTGAGGGAGACAAGTGTTTCCAGTTTCAGAGATTTTTGTAGTTCGTTCCAGTCATTGGCAGCAGAGAACTGGAAGGAGAGGCAGCCGAAGGAGGAATTGGCTTTGGGGGTGACCAGAAAGATATACCTGCTGGAGCGCGTGCTACAGGTGGGTAATGCTACGGTGACCAGTGAGCTGAGATAAGGGGGGACTTTACCTAGCAGGGTCTTGTAGATGACCTGGAGCCAGTGGGTTTGGCGACGAGTATGAAGTGAGGGCCAGCCAACGAGAGCATACAGGTCGCAGTGGTGGGTAACATATGGGGTTTGGTGAGAAAACGGATGGCACTGTGATAGACTGCATCCAATTTATTGAGTAGGGTATTGGGGGCTATTTTCTAAATGACATCGCTGAAGTCGAGGATTGGTAGGATGGTCAGTTTTACGAGGGTATGTTTGGCAGCATGAGTGAAGGATACTTTGTTGCGAAATAGGAAGCCAATTCTAGATTTAACTTTGGATTGGAGATGTTTGATGTGAGTCTGGAAGGAGAGTTTACAGTTTTACCAGACACCTAGGTATTTGTAGTTGTCCACAGATTCTAAGTCAGAACCGCCCAGAGTAGTGATGCTGGACGGGCGGACAGGTGCAGGCAGCGATCGGTTGAAGAGCATGCATTTAGTTTTACTTGTATTTAAGAGCAGTTGAAGGCCACGGAAGGAGAGTTATATGGCATTGAAGCTCGTCTGGAGGGTTGTAACACCGTGTCCAAAGAAGGGCCAGAAATATAAAGAATGGTGTCGTCTGCGTAGAGGTGGATCAGAGACTCACCAGCAGCAAGAGTGACATCATTGATGTATACAGAGAAGAGAGTCGACCCAAGAATTGAACCCTTTGGCACCCCCATAGAGACTGCCAGAGGTCCGGACAACAGGCCCTCCGATTTGACACACTGAACTCTATCAGAGAAGTAGTTGGTGAACCAGGCGAGGCAATCATTTGAGAAACCAATACTATTGAGTCTGCCGATGAGGATGTGGTGATTAACAGAGTCGAAAGCCTTGGTCAGGTCAATGAATACGGCTGCAAAGTACTGTTTCTTATCGATGGCGGTTAAGATATCATTTAGGACCTTGAGTGTGGCTGAGGTGCACCCATGACCAGCTCTGAAACCAGATTGCATAGCGGAGAAGGTGCGGTGGGATTCGAAATGGTCGGTAATCTGTTTGTTGACTTGGCTTTCGAAGACCTTAGAAAGGCAGGGTAGGATAGATATAGGTCTGTAGCAGTTTGGGTCAAGAGTGTCACCCCCTTCGAAGAGGGGCATGACCGCAGCTGCTTTCCAATCTTTGGGAATCTCAGACGACACGAAAGAGAGGTTGAACAGGCTAGTAATAGGGGTTGCAACAATTTCAGCAGATAATTTTAGAAAGAAAGGGTCCAGATTGTCTAGCCCGGCTGATTTGTAGGGGTCCAGATTTTGCAGCTCTTTCAGAACATCAGCTGACTGGATTTGGGAGAAGGAGAAATGGGGAAGGCTTTGGCGAGTTGCTGTGGGGGGTGCAGTGCTGTTGACCGCGGTAGGGGTAGCCAGGTGGAAAGCATGGCCAGCCATAGAAAAATGTTTATTGAAATTCTCAATTATAGTGGATTTATCAGTGGTGGCAGAGTTTCCTATCCTCAGTGCAGTGGGCAGCTGGGAGGAGGTGCTCTTATTCTCCATGGACTTTACAGTGTCCCAGAACTTTTTAGAGTTTGTGTTGCAGGAAGCAAATTTCTGCTTGAAAAAGCTAGCCTTGGCTTTTTTAACTGCCTGTGTATATTGGTTTCTAACTTCCCTGAAAAGTTGCATATCACGGGGGCTGTTCGATGCTAATGCAGAACGCCACAGGATGTTTTTGTGTTGGTTAAGGGCAGTCAGGTCTGGAGAGAACCAAGGGCTATATCTGTTCCTGGTTTTACATTTCTTGAATGGGGCATGCTTATTTAAGATGGTGAGGAAGGCATTTTTTTTAAATAACCAGGCATCCTCTACTGACGGGATGAGGTCAATATCCTTCCCGGATACCCGGGCCAGGTCGATTAGAAAGGCCTGCTCGCTGAAGTGTTTCAGGGAGCGTTTGACAGTGATGAGTGGAGGTTGTTTGACCGCTGACCCATTACGGATGCAGGCAATGAGGCAGTGATCGCTGAGATCTTGGTTGAAAACAGCAGAGGTGTATTTAGAGGGCAAGTTGGTTAGGATGATATCTATGAGGGTGCCCGTGTTTACGACTTTGGGGTGGTACCTGGTAGGTTCATTGATAATTTGTGTGAGATTGAGGGCATCAAGCTTAGATTGTAGGATGGCTGGGGTGTTAAACATGTCCCAGTTTAAGTCACCTAGCAGCACGAGCTCTGAAGATAGATGGGGGGCAATCAGTTCACATATGGTGTCCAGAGCACAGCTGGGGGCAGAGGGTGGTCTATAGCAGGCGGCAACGGTGAGAGACTTGTTTTTAGAGAGGTGGATTTTTAAAAGTAGAAGTTCAAATTGTTTGGGTACAGACCTGGATAGTAGGACAGAACTCTGTAGGCTATCTCTGCAGTAGATTGCAACACCGCCCCCTTTGGCCGTTCTATCTTGTCTGAAAATGTTGTAGTTAGGGATGGAGATTTCAGAGTTTTTGGTGGTCTTCCTAAGCCAGGATTCAGACACGGCTAGGACATCCGGGTTGGCAGAGTGTGCTAAAGCAGTGAATAAAACAAACTTAGGGAGGAGGCTTCTAATGTTAACATGCATGAAACCAAGGCTATTACGGTTACAGAAGTCATCAAAAGAGAGCGCCTGGGGAATAGGAGTGGAGCTAAGCACTGCAGGGCCTGGATTCACCTCTACATCACCAGAGGAACAGAGGAGGAGTAGGGTAAGGGTACGGCTAAAAGCTATGAGAATTGGTCGTCTTGGACGTCCGGAACAGAGAGTAAAAGGAGCAGGTTTCTGGGAGCGATAAAATAGCTTCAAGGTATAATGTACAGACAAAGGTATGGTAGGATGTGAATACAGTGGAGGTAAACCTAGGCATTGAGTGATGATGAGAGAGATATTGTCTCTAGAATCATTATTGAATCCAGGTGATGTCATCGCATGTGTGGGTGGTGGAACTGAAAGTTTGGATAAGGTATAATGAGCAGGGCTAGAGGCTCTACAATGAAATAAGCCAATAAACACTAACCAGAACAGCAATGGACAAGGCATATTGACATTAAGGAGAGGCATGCTTTGCCGAGTGATCATAAGGGTCCAGTGAGTAGTGAGGTTGGTTGGGGTCACGGCGATTCAGACAGCTAGCTGGGCCATGGGTAGCAAGTTGGCAGAAGATGGTCTGTTTTTAGCCACCTCGTGCGTTTCCGTTGGTAGAGTAGGGGGGTTCCGTGTGGTAGAAGGGACCAATCCAATTGCAAAAATAGTTATAGTTATAGTGGCCCAAGAAAATTGTCCGATAGACCTATTCAGATAGCAGCCAATAAGACAGCTAACGATTAGCTGGCTGCGGATGGGCGTTCAGGTTACGTTGCGACAGAGGGGCCAGTTGGATAACTCCCTCGGGCAGATAACGTCGGTAGTCCAGTCGTGAAGGCCCGGTGGGGCTCCGCATCGGCAGTAAAACAGGTACGGATAGGTGATTGTAGCCCAGGAGTGGCTGATGGAACTCTTCAGCTGGCTAGCTCCGGAATAATTGATGTTTGCTCCGGGACCGACGTTAGCCAATAGTCACTCAGATAGCAGCTAGCTAGCTGCAAGATCCAGGTGTAAATGTCCAGAGCCTGCGGTAAAAAGGATATGTAGATAAAATAGGTCCGGTATGCTCTGGTCTGAGTCGAGTTGTAGAAAAACTGGCGATAGCTTTTCAAGCTAAAGGATAGCTGATGACCGCCAACCGTGGTTAGCTGAATACTAACGTTAGCCAGTGAACTGGCTACCTTCTGGCTAACTTCTGGCTAGCTTCTGTTGTGGATTTCAGATTTGAGGTGAATAATACTTTTTTTTAAAACAATTGGTGAGGTGGGTTGCAGGAGAGTGTTTTGAAGTTGAGTTTTTAAGAGAAAAAAAGATGTATAAAAAGATGTGAAGAAAAATGTGTAAATATATATATATACGGGACACGACAAGACGAGGACAAAGGACGCCTGACTGCTATGCCATCTTGGATGGATTTCTTTTTTTAAATATTTGGCTCTGCAGCCTAAACTAGTCAGTATGCGGCTATCTGGGAGATAAAGTGCTTGAGTACCTCAGCAGCTTTATTAAAAGGTGAAATAATATACATTTTCTCAATTGTGTCCAAATGTATTTATTGTATGAATGAAAAACACACGAATCTGTCCTAAATGCGTGGTGTGCGTTTGGGGAAAGCTACTGACCTGTGTTGAGTGTAAAATGTGGATTCCAAAAGTCTTTAAATATAAGGTCAAGTATTGTTTACCTTAACACCTGTCACGTCCTGACCATAGAGTGGTCTTATTTTCTATGGTAGAGATGGTCAGGACGTGACTAGGGGATTTATCTAGTTTATTTTTCTATGTTATGTTCTAGTTCCTTTTTTCTATGTTGGGGTTTTGGTATGATTCCCAATTAGAGGCAGATGGTCATCGTTGTCTCTAATTGGGGATCATATTTAAGTAGTTGTTTTTCCCACCTTTATTTTGTGGGAGATTATTTTGAGTTTATGCATGTAGCACCTCTTCGTCACGGTTTGTTGTTTTGTTTATAGTTTATTGTCTGTCTTGCATTGTTTCACATTAAAATGTAAATATGTGGAATGATACCCACGCTGCGCTTTGGTCCGTTCCTACACACAATCGTGACAACACAACAATATGGATCTTGAAAAGTAATTTATGTTCTTCAGTGGATGTAAGCGTTTTTGCCATGTCCGGGGTGTTAATATATTTAAAATCTTTCCCACTCCAATGTCCACCCTGATGGGCTAAATTATAGAACAATTAACATTTCAAAACGCTAATGTTTGATAGAGAAGTTAAAATCAAGTGTTCACAATTATGCTAGTTCAATTTTGCTTACTCATAGAGTGATGGCTAGTTAGGGTTATGAACCCAACAGGGTGGAAAATGCACCACCCCAAAAATAAGTGCCTGAGCTTGACCAATATGTTTTTCTGAAAGTCAAACATGTCCTTTTCCTGATAGAATACTAAATATATATATTGTAGCGTTTTCAGCAACGGGTTCTTTGTAAGGCAGAGTTTAAACATACAAACACACAACCCCAGTCCAAGTGAAGGGTTAAACCGGTTTACTACTAGCAGGCTTTGGCAATAAATTTGATATAAACTCAGCAAAAAAAGAAACGTCCTCTCAATGTCAACAGCGTTTATTTTCAGCAAACTTAACCTGTGTAAATATTTGTATGAACATAACAAGATTGAACAACTGAGACAAACTGAACAAGTTCCATAGACAAGTAACTAACAGAAATTGAAAAATGTGTCCCTGAATGAAGGGGGGGTCAAAATCAAACGTAACAGTCAGTATCTGGTGTGGCTACCAGCCTCATTAAGTACTGCAGTGCATCTCCTCCTCATTGACTGCACCAGATTTGCCAGTTCTTGCTGTGAGATGTTACCCCACTCTTCCACCAAGGCACCTGCAAATTCCCAAACATTTCTGGGGGGAATGGCTCTAGCCCTCACCCTCCAATCCAACAGGTCCCAGACATGCTCAATGGGATTAAGATCCGGGCTCTTCGCTTGCCGGTGATGCCTTACAACAGGCCTACAAGCCCTCAGTCCAGCCTCTCTCAGCCTATTGCGAACAGTCTGAGCACTAATGGAGGCATTGTGCGTTCCTGGTGTAACTCAGGCAGTTGTTGTTGCCATCCTGTACCTGTCCCGCAGGTGTGATGTTCGGATGTACCGATCCTGTGCAGGTGTTGTTACACGTGGTCTGCCACTGCGAGGACGATCAGCTGTCCGTCCTGTCTCCCTGTAGCTCTCTCTGAGGCGTCTCACAGTACGGACGTTGCAATTTATTACCCTGGCCACATCTGCAGTCCTCATGCCTCCTTGCAGCATGCTTAAGGCAAGTTCACGCAGATGAGCAGGGACCCTGGATATATTTATTTTGCTGTTTTTCCAGAGTCAGTAGAAAGGCCTCTTTAGTGTCCTAAGTTTTCAGAACTGTGACCTTAATTGCCTACTGTCTGTAAGCTGTTAGTGTCCTAACAACCGTTCCACAGGTGCATGTTCATTAATTGTTTATGGTTCATTGAACACACATGGGAAACAGTGTTTGAACCCTTTACAATGAAGATCTGTGAAGTTATTTGGATTTTTACTTATTATCTTTGAAAGACAGGGTCCTGAAAAAGGGACGTGTCTTTTTTTGCTGAGTTTACAAAACCCAAAGCAAACAGAGTAAACACTTCATCACCAGTGGAAGGTAGTCCAAGCTTGGTCTTTGGGTTCAATCCTTGTTGAAATCATCATTTTCTTTCTTCTTTAAAACCTCATTCTCCCTCGTACGCTCTGTCTGTCCAATAACCTCCTACTCCTTCACCTGCCGAGATAACAAATAAAATAAAGACAAAGAAAGAAAACCCAGGGCAGTTTGGCTCTGATTACAACTGGAGACAGGTGTGGCTGTTCAACTGCAGTCTAGAAGTTTCCCCTGAGCTGTCCGTGGTCCTGCCTCTGGAGAATACTTCCCATTGCTGTCCGTGGTCCTGCCTCTGGAGAATACTTCCCATTGCTGTCCTTGGTCCTGGCAGCCAAAAAACAAAGAAACCTGGCAGGCACATACCATCCATCCACAACACAACCCCTGAAACTGCTACATACCTTCCCCTCAACGTTGACCCTGTGGTCAGAGCGGTCGAAGAAAACATGGCATGCATACGAGACATGGCATCAGCATTACCATGTTTAGAACCCGAACGGTGGACGATCCGATAGTGGAAAGGCTGCAGGCTGAGGAACCACAGGGTGATCCGGGCGTTAGTGTCCTTATTCTGCTTTATCCAGGGTAAGGGGAGCGTGATCTGTCATCAACACAAACTTGCAGCCCAGAACATAATATTTCAAGGACCATTTGATTGCCAAACACTCTTTTTCCATCGTTGCATACTTAGTTTCAACTTACAGCACAAGATGTTCCTCTCCATTAAATTCCTGTGAGAGTACAGCTCCAATTCCAGCGTCGCATGCATCTGTCTGTACAACCAGAGGCTTCGAGAAATCCAGCAAATACAGGGCCGTTTTCAGTTTCTGAAATGCCTCCTCGGCCGCAGGGTTCCACTGTACCATGGCAGGTTGGGCCTTCCGGGTCAGGTCACACAGGGGTCCAGAAATGACTGCATAATCCTGGATGAAATGTCTGTAATTGTCACGTCCTGGCCAGTATAAGGGTTAATTGTTATTTTAGTTTGGTCAGGACGTGGCAGAGGGTATTTGTTTTATGTGGTTCGGGGTGGTGTGTTAGTTAGGAGGGCGTTTGATTTATTATTTCTGGGTTTTGAGTTATGGTCTATGTTGATGTATTTCTATGTGTAGTCTGGTTGATGTATTTCTATGTTAGGTTGATTGGGTTTGGGACTCTCAAGGTGTTTCCTCTGAGGTGTTTCCTCGTTGCCTCTGATTGAGAATCCTATATATGGGTAATTGTTTGGTGTAGGTTTTGTGGGAGATTGTTTCTTGTCTAGCGTGTATGAGCCTGAGAAGACTGTTCGGTGATCGTGAGTTTGTTTTGTTGTTTTTGTGTTCATTTTGATTTAATAAATGTTCAAAATGAACAAACACAGTCCTGCTGCATTTTGGTCCTCCTTCACCAGCGATAACCGTGACAGAATCTCCCACCAACTAAGGACCAAGCAGCAGAGGAAAGGGATTTCGAGTTGGACTGGCGGGAGAGATGGACCTGGGAGGAAGTTCTGGACGGGGCTGGACCTTGGCACCAGGCTGGGGAGTACCGTCGCCCACGGGAGGAAATTGAGGCAGCCAAGGCAGAGAGGCGGAGGTACGAGGCCTTGGACGCGCTGAGGGAGAAGCACAAGAGGCACCCCAAAGTCATTTTGGGGGGGGGCACACGGGTAGTTTGGCTAGGCCTAGGAAGAGCCGGAAGCCAGCTACCCGTGGTTTTATGGAGGAGCGTATGAGGTGGAGAGCGTCATGTTTCGCTGAGGAGCGCACTATCTCACCCATACGCACGCACAGTCCGGTGCGCGTTATTCCAGCCCCTCGCAGGTGCCGTGCTAGAGCGGGCATCCAGCCTGGTAGGAGGATGCCTGCGCAGCGCATCTGGTCGCCGGTACGCCTCCGAGGACCAGGCTACCCAACTCCCGCTCTACGCACGGCTACCATCAGGCCCCTGCACAGCCCAGTCCGCCCTGTACAAGCACCCCGCTCGTGCAGGGCTACTAGTTCCATCCAGCCAGGACGGGTTGTGCAGGAGGTAAGATCAAGACCGCCTGTGCGCCTCCATAGCCCTGGGTTTCCAGCTCCTGTCTCTCGTGCGGACCCGGAAGTGCGTCAGCCCAGTCCGACTCGTCCTGTTCCCGCTCCCCGCACTAGCCTGGAGGTGCGTGTTCCCAATCTGGTACGTTCAGTACCAGCACCACGCACCAGGCTTCAAGTGCGTCATCCCAGTCCGACGTCGCTAGAACTGCCCGTCAGTCAAGAGTTGCCCGAACTGCCCGTCAGTCAAGAGTCGCCCGAACTGCCCGTCAGTCAAGAGTCGCCCGAACTGCCCGTCAGTCAAGAGTCGCCCGAACTGCCCGTCAGTCAAGAGTTGCCCGAACTGCCCGTCAGTCAAGAGTCGCCCGAACTGTCCGTCAGTCAAGAGTCGCCCGAACTGCCCGTTAGTCAAGAGTCGCCGGAGCCGCCCGTCAGTGAGGAATAGCCAGAGCCGCCCATCAGTGAAGAATCGCCAGAGCCACCCACTAGTCAGGAGCAGCCAGAGTGGCCAGACTGCCCCGAGCTGCTAGAGTGGCCAGACTGCCCCGAGCTGCCAGAGTGGCCAGACTGCCCGGAGCTGCCAGAGTGGCAAGACTGCCCGGAGCTGCCAGAGTGGCCAGACTGGCCCGAGCTGCCAGACTGGCCCGAGCTGCCAGACTGCCCCGAGCTGCCAGAGTGGCCAGACTGCCCCGAGCTGCCAGAGTGGCCCGACTACCTGGAACGGCCAGAACCGGAGCCACCTCCAGATATAGGTGGGTTGGGGTGGGGGGATGTAGCACAGTGCCGTCGTTGACGGCAGCCACCCTCCCTTCCCTCCCTTTAGTTTAGGGGGATTTTTGTTGTTGTTTGGGGTTTTTGTTTCTTGAGATGCTTCCGGGGTTAGCACCTTTAGGGGGGGGTACTGTCACGTCATTTATCAATTTGTAAGTCGCTCTGGATAAGAGCGTCTGCTAAATGACTTAAATGTAATGTAAATGTAAACGTCCTGGCCAGTATAAGGGTTAATTGTCATTTTAGTTTGGTCAGGACGTGGCAGAGGGTATTTGTTTTATGTGGTTCGGGGTGGTGTGTTAGTTAGGAGGGCGTTTGATTTATTATTTCTGGGTTTTGAGTTATGGTCTATGTTGATGTATTTCTATGTGTAGTCTGGTTGATGTATTTCTATGTTAGGTTGATTGGGTTTGGGACTCTCAATTGGAGGCAGGTGTTTCCTCGTTGCCTCTGATTGAGAGTCCTATATATGGGTAATTGTTTGGTGTAGGTTTTGTGGGAGATTGTTTCTTGTCTAGCATGTATGACCCTGAGAAGACTGTTGGGTGATCGTGAGTTTGTTTTGTTGTTTTTGTGTTCATTTTGATTTAATAAATGTTCAAAATGAACAAACACAGTCCTGCTGCATTTTGGTCCTTCTTCACCAGCGATAACCGTGACAGTAATAACCGGTTATTCCCAGGAAAGCCTGTACCTGTTTCTTGTTCACTGGTCGAGGCCAATCCTGGATTGCAGCGACCTTCTGCTCTTGTGGTTTGATCAACCCTCGCCCTATGGAGTAGCCAAGATACTTTTTTTCACCCCCATCGTGCATTTCTTTGAGTTGGCCATGAGTCCTGCTTGCCGAAAGTCGGCGGTGGCAGCTGTTAATCCGATTAGCTGATCCTCCCATGTGTGGCTGTGGATTATCACATCGTCCAGTTAGGCTGAAGCATAGGCTTGATGTGGGTGCAGAATGCAGTCCATCAGCCTTTGAAACGTGGCGGGGAAGTCAAAAGGGCAGCAGCACATATTGGAGCAGGCCATCTGGAATGGACATTGCCGTCTTCTCACGAGCTAAATGGGTCAGAGGAACCTGCCAACACCCCTTGGTTAGGTCAAGTGTACTGATGAACCAGACATTTCCCACTTTCTATCACCTCATCTATTCTCGGCATGGGATAAGCATCAAATTCCAAAATGGCAAAGAGAAACGACAATCCATCATTACTTTAAGACATGAAGGTCAGTCAATCCAGAACATTTCAAGAATTTAGACGTTTTCTTGAAGTGCAGTCGCAAAACCATTAAGTGCTATGATGAAACTGGCTCTCATAAGGACCGCCACAGGAAAGGAAGACCCAGAGTTGCCTCTGCTGCAGAGGATAAGTTCATTACAGAAATTGCAGCCCAAATAAATGCTTCACAGAGTTCAAGAAACAGACACATCTCAACATCAACTGTTCACAGGAGACTGCGTGAATCAGGCCTTCACAGTTGAATTGCTGCAAAGAAACCACTACTAAATGACACCAATAACAAGAAGAGACTTGCTTGGGCCAAGAAACATGAGTGAGCAATGAACATTAGACCGGTGGCATTTTTTTTATTTTTCTGAGGAGTCCAAATTTGAGATTTTTGGTTCCAACCACCATGTCTTTGTGAGACGCAGAGTAGGTGAACGTTTGATCTCCGCATGTGTGGTTCCCCCCGGGAAGCATGGAGGTGTGATGGTGTGGGGGTGCTTTGCTGGTGACACTGTCTGTGATTTATTTAGAATTCAAGGCACACTTAACCAGCATGGCTACCACAGCATTCTGCAGCGATATGCCATCCCATCTGGTTTGCACTTAGTGGGACTATCATTTGTTTTTCAACAGGACAATGACCCAACACACCTCCAGGCTCTGTAAGGGCTATTTGACCAAGAAGGAGAGTGATGGAGTGCTGCATCAGATGACCTGGCCTCCACAATCACCCGACTTCAACCCAATTGAGATGATTTGGGGTGAGTTGGACCGCAGAGTGAAGGAAAAGTAGCCAACAAGTGCTCAGCATATGTGGGAACTCCTTCAAGACTGTTGGAAAAGCATTCCAGTTGAAGCTGGTTGAGAGAATGCCAAGAGTGTGCAAAGCTGTCATCAAGGCAAAGGGTGGCTACTTTGAAGAATCTCAAATAAAAATATATTTTGATTTGTTTAACAGTTGTTTGGTTACTACATGATTCCATATGTGTTATTTCATAGTTTTAATGTCTTCACTATTATTCTACAATGTAGAAAATAGTCAAAATAAAGAAAAACCCTTGAATGAGTAGGTGTGTCCACACTTTTGACTGGTAGTATATATATATATATATATATATATATATATATATATATATATATATATATATATATATACACTTTGTTTTTCAAAAGTTATGTTACAGATGCACCCCTGACTAAGGCAGTGGTGAGGACCGAGGACGGGGGTGAGGAAAAATGCAAGAGTTGGAGAGGAGTGTGAAGGTGGAGAAGAATAAATCTGCAGACCTAGAGAAAGCTCTATAAGAGATGGACAGAATGAATGAGAGGGCAAAGATAGAAAAAGCATCCCTCTATTCAGAGACGGATGAAGAAACTGGTGCCTACTGAGGAAGCCTGGTGGGTGAAAAACAGAGGCATAGAGGGCAGGGACAGAAAAAGCTGCCCTCCAGGAGATCATTCAGAGACTAGTGGTCAAAAATGTCCAGACTGAGAAATCCTGGAGAAAGGACCAGGAGGACTGGACCAAGGCCAAGGCCAGTTTATCAGACCAGATGCAGATGATGGAGATTGTTTTGTGGAGTTGAAGAGAAAATGGACGGGCCAAACCGATGCGACACATGGAAGAGGAGATGGCCCAGAAGAAAAATCTACAGGAAACAGAGGCACAGGTAGGTCATAAAATGTTTATTTTGTTTTGGTAATGAGTAGCCTAAACTGAATCATTCATGTAGAGGCTGAAGAGTGAAAATACTGTGTCCCTTTTCTAGGTGAACAGAAACAGTGGCTAGCCACACTAGAATAAGAAGGAAAAAGAAGGAAGGATTAAAGAACAGAGGAGTCAGGAGGGATTACAGAACAGAGGGGTCAGGAGGGATTAAAGAAGAGAGGAGTCAGGAGGGATTAAATAAGAGAGGAGTTAGGAGGGATTAAAGAAGAGAGGAGTCAGGAGGGATTAAAGAAGAGAGGAGTCAGGAGGGATTAAATAAGAGAGGAGTTAGGAGGGATTAAAGAAGAGAGGAGTCAGGAGGGATTAAAGAAGAGAGGAGTCAGGAGGGATTAAAGAAGAAAGGAGTCAGGAGGGATTAAAGAAGAAAGGAGTCAGGAGGGATTAAAGAAGAAAGGAGTCAGGAGGGATTAAAGAAGAGAGGAGTCAGGAGGGATAAAAGAAGAGAGGAGTCAGGAGGGATTAAAGAAGAGAGGAGTCAGGAGGGATTAAAGAAGAGAGGAGTAAGAAGGGATTAAAGAAGAGAGGAGTAAGAAGGGATTAAAGAAGAGAGGAGTCAGGAGGGATTAAAGAAGAGAGGAGTCAGGAGGGATTAAAGAAGAGAGGAGTCAGGAGGGATTAAAGAAGAGAGGAGTAAGAAGGGATTAAAGAAGAGAGGAGTCAGGAGGGATTAAAGAAGAGAGGAGTCAGGAGGGATTAAAGAAGAAAGGAGTCAGGAGGGATTAAAGAAGAGAGGAGTCAGGAGGGATTAAAGAAGAGAGGAGTCAGGAGGGATTAAAGAAGAGAGGAGTCAGGAGGGATAAAAGAAGAGAGGAGTCAGGAGGGATTAAAGAAGAGAGGAGTCAGGAGGGATTAAAGAAGAGAGGAGTAAGAAGGGATTAAAGAAGAGAGGAGTCAGGAGGGATTAAAGAAGAGAGGAGTCAGGAGGGATTAAAGAAGAGAGGAGTCAGGAAGGATTAAAGAAGAGAGGAGTCAGGAAGGATTAAAGAAAAGAGGAAGCAGGAGGGATTAAAGAATAGAGGAGTCAGGAGGGATTAAAGAATAGAGGAGTCAGGAGGGATTAAAGAAAAGAGGAAGCAGGAGGGATTAAAGAATAGAGGAGTCAGGAGGGATTAAAGAATAGAGGAGTCAGGAGGGATTAAAGAAGAGGGGAAGCAGGAGGGATTAAAGCAGAGAGGAGTCAGGAGGGATTAAAGAAGAGAGGAGTCAGGAGGGATTAAAGAAGAGGGGTCAGGAAGGATTAAAGCAGAGAGGAGTCAAGAGGGATTAAAGAAGAGAGGAGTCAGGAAGGATTAAAGAAGAGAGGAGTCAGGAGCGATTAAAGAAGAGAGGAGTCAGGAGGGATTAAAGAAGAGAGGAGGCAGGAGGGATTAAAGAAGAGAGGAGGCAGGAGGGATTAAAGGAGAGAGGAGGCAGGAGGGATTAAAGGAGAGAGGAGGGATTAAAGGAGAGAGGAGTCAGGAGGGATTAAAGAAAAGAGGAGGCTGGAGGGATTAAAGGAGAGAGGAGTCAGGAGGGATTAAAGAAAAGAGGAGTCAGGAGGGATTAAAGAAGAGAGGAGTCAGGAGGGATAAAAGAAGAGAGGAGTCAGGAGGGATTAAAGAAGAGAGGAGTCAGGAGGGATTAAAGAAGAGAGGAGTAAGAAGGGATTAAAGAAGAGAGGAGTCAGGAGGGATTAAAGAAGAGAGGAGTCAGGAGGGATTAAAGAAGAGAGGAGTCAGGAGGGATTAAAGAAGAGAGGAGTAAGAAGGGATTAAAGAAGAGAGGAGTCAGGAGGGATTAAAGAAGAGAGGAGTCAGGAGGGATTAAAGAAGAAAGGAGTCAGGAGGGATTAAAGAAGAGAGGAGTCAGGAGGGATTAAAGAAGAGAGGAGTCAGGAGGGATTAAAGAAGAGAGGAGTCAGGAGGGATAAAAGAAGAGAGGAGTCAGGAGGGATTAAAGAAGAGAGGAGTCAGGAGGGATTAAAGAAGAGAGGAGTAAGAAGGGATTAAAGAAGAGAGGAGTCAGGAGGGATTAAAGAAGAAAGGAGTCAGGAGGGATTAAAGAAGAGAGGAGTCAGGAGGGATTAAAGAAGAGGGGTCAGGAAGGATTAAAGCAGAGAGGAGTCAAGAGGGATTAAAGAAGAGAGGAGTCCGGAGTGATTAAAGGAGAGAGGAGTCAGGAGGGATTAAAGAAGAGAGGAGTCAGGAGGGATTAAAGAAGAGAGGAGTCAGGAGGGATTAAAGAAGAGAGGAGTCAGGAGGGATTAAAGAAGAGAGGAGTCAGGAAGGATTAAAGAAGAGAGGAGTCAGGAAGGATTTAAGAAAAGAGGAAGCAGGAGGGATTAAAGAATAGAGGAGTCAGGAGGGATTAAAGAATAGAGGAGTCAGGAGGGATTAAAGAAAAGAGGAAGCAGGAGGGATTAAAGAATAGAGGAGTCAGGAGGGATTAAAGAATAGAGGAGTCAGGAGGGATTAAAGAAGAGGGGAAGCAGGAGGGATTAAAGCAGAGAGGAGTCAGGAGGGATTAAAGAAGAGAGGAGTCAGGAGGGATTAAAGAAGAGGGGTCAGGAAGGATTAAAGCAGAGAGGAGTCAAGAGGGATTAAAGAAGAGAGGAGTCAGGAAGGATTAAAGAAGAGAGGAGTCAGGAGCGATTAAAGAAGAGAGGAGTCAGGAGGGATTAAAGAAGAGAGGAGGCAGGAGGGATTAAAGGAGAGAGGAGGCAGGAGGGATTAAAGGAGAGAGGAGGCAGGAGGGATTAAAGGAGAGAGGAGTCAGGAGGGATTAAAGAAAAGAGGAGGCAGGAGGGATTAAAGGAGAGAGGAGTCAGGAGGGATTAAAGAAAAGAGGAGTCAGGAAGGATTAAAGAAGAGAGGAGTCAGGAGCGATTAAAGGAGAGAGGAGTCAGGAGGGATTAAAGAAAAGAGGAGGCAGGAGGGATTAAAGGAGAGAGGAGTCAGGAGGGATTAAAGAAAAGAGGAGTCAGGAAGGATTAAAGAAGAGAGGAGTCAGGAGCGATTAAAGGAGAGAGGAGTCAGGAGGGATTAAAGAAAAGAGGAGGCAGGAGGGATTAAAGGAGAGAGGAGTCAGGAGGGATTAAAGAAAAGAGGAGTCAGGAAGGATTAAAGAAGAGAGGAGTCAGGAGCGATTAAAGGAGAGAGGAGTCAGGAGGGATTAAAGAAGAGAGGAGTCAGGAGGGATTAAAGAAGAGAGGAGTCAGGAGTGATTAAAGATGAGAGGAGACAGGAGAGATTAAATAATAGAGGACTCAGGAGGGATTAAAGAAGAGAGGACTCAGGAGGGATTAAAGATGAGAGGAGTCGGGAGGGATTAAAGAAGAGAGGAGTCAGGAGGCATTAAAGAAAAGAGGAGACAGGAGGGATTAAAGAAAAGAGGAGGCAGGAGGGATTAAAGAAGTGAGGTCTCAGGAGGGATTAAAGTACAGTACAACAAAAAAATGCATGAAATGAAATGTATGTATTCACTACTGTAAATCGCTCTGGATAAGAGCGTCTGCTAAATGACTAAAATGTTTAAAAAAAAGTAAAATGTAAAGAAGAGAGGAGTCAGGAGGGATTAAAGAAGAGAGGAGTCAGGAGGGATTAAAGAAGAGAGGAGTCAGGAGGGATTAAAGAAGGAGTCAGGAGGGATTAAAAAATAGAGGAGTCAGGAGGGATTAAAGAAGAGAGGAGTCAGGAGGGATAAAGAAGAGGAGTCAGGAGGGATTAAAGAAGAGAGGAGTCAGGAGGGATTAAAGAAGAGAGGAGTCAGGAAGGATTAAAGAAGAGAGGAGTCAGGAGGGATTATAAACATCCCTGATTAGAGGTGCACTGCAGAAAATTGTTTCATTGGGATTTTCAATTTTATTTTGTTTATGAGTGAATCTAAGTAACATAATAAAAAAATGCCCATCAACATCTGTCAGTTTAAACTACAGATATCGGATTTGCATTTGCTGCCTCTCAATCCACCTCATCCGCCTATGTCGGCCTTCCGTATCTGTGGTGGAAGGTGGCCGAGCTACAGCACTGTTTGTCAGACCATGAGACATCCCGAAAATCAGTCTTCTCACAAAGACGTGTGTACCGTCCGAACCGTTTGGGCTACAAAGTAATGTATAGTTCTCATGAATGCGATGGCATTCTCTGTTTTGCTGTAGGATCCCCACAAGTGTCACAGGATTCGTCTGAAGGTAACTGGTACCGTTTACAAAAATGAATGGGAGAATGGAGGTAGTTTTGTGCCTAACCAAAAAAAGGGGTTAAATATGTGTAAAAAAATATATATATATTTATATATCTTTTCTGAGCTTTCTTATATCTCCTAGATATAGGAAAGACACTTCGAAATCTTGTTCCTTGATTCCTTTTTTTTACTGGTGCCACGTGCATTGTCATGTTGAAACATGAGGTGATGGTGGCGGATGAATGGCATGACAATTGGCCTCAGGATCTCGTCACAGTATCTCTGTGCATTTAAATTGCCATCAATAAAGTGCAATTGTGTTCGTTGTCCGTAGTTTATTCCTGGTGTCAATGGAAATAGTCTAGGTGGCCATTTGACTAATTGTTCAGCAGTCTTATAGCTTGGGGGTATAAGCTGTTAATGAGCCTTTTGGACCTAGACTTGGTGCTCCGGTACCGCTTGCCGTGCGGTAGCAAAGAGAACAGTGTATGACTTGGGTGTCTGGAGTCTGACAATTTTTTGGGCTTTCCTTGGACACCGCCTAGTATATACAGTGGCATGTGAAAGTATTCACCCCCTTGGCATTTTTCCTATTTTGTTGCCTTACAACATGGAATTAAAATTGATTTTTTGGGGGTTTGTATCATTCGATTTACACAGCATGCCTACCACTTTGAAGATGCAAAATATTTTTTATTGTTAGATTTACATTTAAGTCATTTAGCAGACGCTCTTATCCGCTCTTATCCAGAGCGACGCACAAATTGGTGCATTCACCTTATAGTGAAACAAACAAGAAATAAGACAAAAAAACCTGAAAACTTGAGTGTGCATAACTATTCACCCCCCCAAAGTCAATACTTTGTAGTATTTTGGGGTATGTCTCTATAAGCTTGGCACATCTAGCCACTGTGATTTTTGCCCATTATTCAAGGCAAAACTGCTCCAGATCCTTGAAGTTGGATGGGTTCCACTGGTGTACAGCAATCTTTAAGTCATACCACATATTCTCAAATGGATTGAGGTCTGGGCTTTGACTGAGCAATTCCAAGACATTTAAATGTTTCCCCTTAAACCACTCAAGTGTTGCTTTAGCAGTATGCTTAGGGTCATTGTCCTGCTGGAAGGTGAACCTCTGTCCCAGTCTCAAATCTCTGGAAGACTGAAACAGCTTTCCTTCAAGAATTTCCCTGTATTTAGCGCCATCCATAATTTCTCGATGAAAAACATCGGCTGGGACTGGGAAACATGGTGTTCTCGGGGTGATGAGAGGTGTTAGGTTTGCGCCAAGACATAGCGTTTTCCTTGATGGCCAAAAAGATCCATTTTAGTCTCATCTGACCAGAGTACCTTCTTCCATATGTTTGGGGAGTCTCCCACATTCCTTTTGGCGAACACCAAATGTGTTTAATAATTTTTTTCTTTAAGTAATTACTTTTTTCTGGCCACTATTGCGTAAAGCCCAGCTTTGTGGAGTGTATGGCTTAAAGTGGTCATATGGACAGATACTCCAATCTCCACTGTGGAGCTTTGCAGCTCCTTCAGGGTTATCTTTGGTCTCTTTGTTGCCTCTCTGATTAATGCCCTCCTTGCCTGGTCTGTGAGTTTTGGCAGGTTTGTTGTGATGCCATATTCTTTCCATTTTTAATAATGGATTTAATGGTGCTCCGTGGGATGTTCAACGTTTCTGATATTATTTTATAACCCAAGCCTAATCTGTACTTCTCCACATCTTTGTCCCTGACATGTTTGCAGAGCTCCTTGGTCTTTATGGTGCCGCTTGCTTGGTGGTGCCCCTTGCTTAGTGGTGTTGCAGACTCTGGGGCCTTTCAGAACTGGTGTATATATACTGAGATCATGTGACAGATCATGTGACACTTAGATTGCACACAGGTGGACTTTATTTAACTAATTATGTGACTTCTGAAGGTAATTGGTTGCACCAGATCTTAAGTAATTTTTTTCATTTCACTTCACCAATTTGGACTATTTTGTGTATGTCCATTACATTAAATCCAAATAAAAATCCATTTAAATTACAGGTTGTAACGCAACAAAATAGGAAAAATGCCAAGGGGGATGAATACTTTTGTAAGGGACTATAGGTCCTGGATGGTAGGAAGCCAAATGCACTGGGCCGAATGCACTCCCCTCTGTAGAGCCTTACGGTCAGATGCCGAGCATTCGCCATACCAGGCGGTGAATGAACCGGTCAGGGTGCTCTTGATGGTGCAGCTGTAGAATTTTTTGAGGATCTGGGGACCCATGCCAAATCTTTTAAGTCTCCCGAAGGGGAAAAGGTGTTGTCTTGCACTCTTCACGACTGTCTTGGTATGTTCGGACCATGATAGTTTGTTGGTGATGTGGACACCAAGGAACTTGAAACTCTCGACCTGCTCCACTACAGCCCCGTCGATGTTAATGGGGGCCTGTTTGGCCCTCCTTTTCCTATAGTCCACGATCAGCTCCTTTGTCTTGCTCACATTGAGGGAGAGGTCGTTGTCCTGGCACCACACTGCCATGTCTCTGACCTCCTCCCTATAGGCTGTCTCGTCATTGTCGTTGATCAGGCCTACCACTGTATCATCAGCAATCTGAATGATGGTGTTGGAGTCGTGCTTGTTTATGCAGTCGTGGGTGAACAGGGAGTACATGAGGGAACTAAGCACACACTCCTGAGGGGCCCCAGTGTTGAGGATCAGCGTGGCAGATGTGTTGTTACCTACCCTTACCACCTGGGGGCGGCCCGTCAGGAAGTCCAGGATCCAGTTCCAAAGGGAGGTGATTAGTCCCAGGGTCCTTTGCTTAGTGATGAGCTTTGTGGGCGTTATGGTGTTGACCGCTGTAGTCAATTAACAGAATTCTCACATAGGTGTTCCTTTTGTCCAGGTGGGAAAGGGCAGTGTAAAGTGCGATTGAGATTGCGCCATCTGTAGATCTGTTGGGGCGGTATGCGAATTGGAGTGGGTCTAGGGTTTCCGGGATGATGGTGTTGATGTGAGTCATGACCAGCCTTTAAAAAGCACTTCATGGCTACCGACGTGAGTGCTACGGGGCACTAGTCATTTAGGCAGGTTACTTTCGCATTCTTGGGCACAGGGACTATGGTGGTCTGTTTGAAACATGTAGGTGTTACAGACTTGGTCAGGGAGAGATTGAAAATGTCAGTGAAGACACTTGCCAGTTGGTCGAGCATACTCTGAGTACACTTCCTGGTAATCCGTCTGGCCTTGTGAATGTTGATCTGTTTAAAGGTCTTCCTCACATCGGCTACGGAAAGCGTGATCACACTGTCCTCCGGAACAGCTGATGCTTTCATGCATGCTTCAGTGTTGCTTGCCTCGAAGCGAGCATAAAAGGTATTTAGCTCTTCTCGTAGGCTCGTGTGGGTCTGGTTTCCCTTTGTAGTCTGTAATAGTTTGCAAGCCCTGCCACATCCGACGAGCTTCAGAGCCGGTGTAGTAGGATTCAATCTTAGTCCTGTATTGACTCTTTGCATGTTTGATAGTTCGTCTGAGGGCATAGCGGGATTTCTTATAAGCGTCCAGATAAGTGTCCCGCTCCTTGAAAGGGGCAGCTCTAGCCTTTAGTGTGGATGTTGCCTGTAATCCATGGCTTCTGGTTGGGATATGTACGCACGGTCGGCTGTGGGGACGACGTCGTTGATGCACTTATTGATGAAGCCATTGACTAAGGTGGTATACGCCTCTATGCCATTGGATGAATCCCGGAACATATTCTAGTCTGTGCTAGTAAAACAGTCCTGTAGCGTAGTCCTCTGACCATTTCTGTATTGAGCGAGTCACTGGTACTTCCTGCTTTAGTTTTTTCTAGTAAGCAGGAATCAGGAGGATATAATTATGGTCAGATTTGCCAAATGGAGTGTGAGGGAGAGCTTTGTACACGTCTCTGTGTGTGGAGTAAAGGTGGTGAAGAGTTTTTTTTTCCTCTGGTTGCACATGTGACATACTGGTAGAAATGAGGTAAAACGGACTTAAGTTTGCCTGCATTAAAGTCCCCGGCTACTAGCTTCTGGATGAGCATTTTCATGTTTGCTTATGGCCTTATTCATCTCGTTGAGTGCAGTCTTAGTGTCAGCATTGGCTTGTGGTGGTAAGTAGATGACTATGAATAATATAGAAGAAACCTTTCTTGGTAGATAGTGTGGTCTACAGCTTATCACAAGGTACTCTACCTCAGGTGAGCAATACCTCGAGACTTCTTTAATATTAGACATCGCTCACCAGCTGTTATTGACAAATAGACACACACCCCCACCCCTCGTCTTACCAGACGTAGCTGTTCTGTCCTGCCGACGCACGGAGAACCCAGCCAGCTCTACATTATTTGTGGCATCGTTAAGCCATGACTCAGTGAAACATAAGTTATTACAATTGTTTATGTCCCATTGGTAGGATAGTCTCCAACGGAGATCATCCAATTTATTCTCCAGTGATTGCACTTTGGCCAATAAAACGGATGGTAGAAGCGGGTTACCCACTCACTGATAAATTCTCACAAGGCACCCGATCTCTGCCCCCTGTATTTCCTACTTTCTTCACAAGAATGACTGGGATTTGATTCTGGTCTCGGAGAAACAGTAAATCCTTCACGTCGGACTCATTAAAGAAAACATCTTTGTCCTGTTCAAGTTGAGTAATCGCTGTTCTGATATCCAGAAGCTCTTTTCTGTCATAAGAGATGGTAGCAGCAACTTTATGTCCAAAATGAGTTACAAACAATGTGAAAAAACAAACGTAATAGCACAGTTGGTTAGGAACCAATAAAACGGCAGCCGTTCCCTCTGGTGCCGTTATATTAATGAATTCATCAGCTGTCCGGTTGGCTGGTCTCAGACAATCCAGATGTGGAGGTCCTGGGCTGGCGTGGTTACACGTAGTCGGTTGGATATACTGCCAAATTCTCTAAGCCTCGGCTTATGGTAGAGAAATAAACATTATATTCTCTGGCAACAGCTCTGGTGGACATTCCTGCAGTCAGCATGCCAATTGCATGCTCCCTCAAAACTTGAGACATTTGTGGCATTTTGTTGTGTGACAAAATTGCACGTTTTAGAGTGGCCTTTTATTGTCCCCAGCGCAAGGTGCACCTGTGTAATGATCATGCTGTTTAATCATCTTCTTAATATGCCACACCTGTCAGGTGGATGGATTATCTTGGCACAAGGAGAAATGCTCACTAACAGGGATGTAAACAAATTTGTGCACAACATTTTAGAGAAATACATTTTTTGTGCATATGGAACATTTCTGGGATCTTTATTTCAGCTCATGAAACATGGGACCAACATTTTACATGTTAGATTTATATTTTTGTTCAGTATATTTGCTTAAAACTCCCAGCCCACTGATAGTCAGTTGAGTGGTAATTTAAGGTTTCTCCTCTGGAGAGGAAGCCATGGACTTCAGAGGGATGTGTCTTGCCTCTCCTGGTTGAATATAGTTGAGTTTTGGTTGAACCCCTCAGAGACTACACTTTTAATATAACCATGGTGACATGTTTATGGTTATCAGACCATGGACAGGCCTTGGTGTGTGTGTGTGTCGGTTTGTTATCCAGGTGTCATGTGGCCTCTCTGTTCCCTGTGGGGTTGGAGGATGACAGCGAGGTCACTGGGAGAGTTATAGAGCTAAGGGAAAGAGGGGGAGGCAGTGTGTGTGTGTGTGTATTATAGTTGATGATAAAGATGGAGGAAACGTTAGAAGACACATCTGGACACACTAACTGTTTGGAGTGGTCTGAACTACGATTAGAGTGACAGAGAGGAGTAAAAGGTGAGAGAGAGTGAAAGAAGGGTAGGACCTTAGGAGAGATAGAGAGAGTGAAAGAAGGGTAGGAACTTAGGAGAGATAGAGAGAGTGAAAGAAGGGTAGGAACTTAGGAGAGATAGAGAGAGTGAAAGAAGGGTAGGAACTTAGGAGAGATAGAGAGAGTGAAAGAAGGGTAGGAACTTAGGAGAGATAGAGAGAGTGAAAGAAGGGTAGGAACTTAGGAGAGATAGAGAGAGTGAGAGAATCCAGAGGAGTGTGTACACCTGCCACTGTTTCACTCTGGTCTTGTCTTGTCCCTGCACTCCTTTCAGTTCTCAGTTCATTTGAATAAACAGAACAGGACGAGACACACATTTTCTACTGTTTGTGTGTTTGTGGGTGTTTGTGTGTCTGTGGGTGTTTGTGTGTCTGTGGGTGTCTGTGTGTCTGTGGGTGTTTGTGTGTCTGTGGGTGTTTGTGAGGCTGAGGGTGTCTGTGTGTCTGTTGGTGTTTGTGTGTCTGTGGGTGTTTTGTGTGTCTGTGGGTGTGTGTGTGTCTATGGGTGTTTGTGTGTCTGTGGGTGTTTGTGTGTCTGTGGGTGTTTTGTGTGTCTGTGGGTGTTTGTGTGTCTGTGGGTGTTTGTGGTCTGTGTGTGTGTGTGTGTCTGTGGGTAATTGTGTTTGTGGGTGTTTGTGTGTCTGTGGGTGTTTGTGTGTCTGTGGGTGTTTGTGTGTCTGTGGGTGTTTGTGTGTTTGTGGGTGTTTGTGTGTCTGTGGGTGTTTGTGGGTGTTTGTGTGTCTGTGGGTGTTTGTGTGTCTGTGGGTGTTTGTGTGTTTGTGG
>NW_021822409.1:0-28251 GCF_901001165.1 Salmo trutta | reverse complement strand
GGGGAGAGAGAGCGAGAGGAGGGGAGAGAGAGCGAGAGGGGAGAGAGAGCGAGAGGAGGGGAGAGAGAGCGAGAGGAGGGGAGAGAGAGCGAGGAGGGGGGAGAGAGAGAGAACGGGGGGAGAGAGAGAAGAGGGGAGAGAGAGCCTTTTTGTAGCCATGCTAACATCTCTTCAGCTGAATCTCAGTTCTAAACCGGTCGAGCAACTCGGGTTGCTGTACAACAGTAGTTAGTAGAAGGCTAGCAGCGGATGGCTGAAGTCATCTGTGTAAACTGCTTACCTGGACACTTGCGTGAAATCAGAGCACAAACAAATACGCTAGCAAAAGTGCTTGGCAGTTATTATAGCTAGCCAGTTAGATACAAACTTTGGGAAAAATGCCACGCTGCTAATTTATTTAACAAGCACACAGACAGACGCGTCACTGCCAATTCTAGCCCTTATCTTTTGTATTGATTCAGTCTGCTTCCCCCTCAGTCATTGATTCAGTCTCCAACCAACCCCCTCCGTCTCCAACTCGCCCCCTCAGGCTCCAACTAGCCCCCTCCGTCTCCAACCAGCCCCCTCCGTCTCCAACCAGCCCCCTCCGTCTCCAACCAGCCCCCTCCGTCTCCAACCAACCCCCTCAGTCGCGAACCAACCCCCTCAGTCGCCAACTCACCCCCTCCGTCGCCAACTCACCCCCTCAGTCTCCAACTAAAACTAACCCCCTCTGACCCTAAAAGCAACAAAAGGAGTGTGCCGTCCTTGAGCATGCCTTTACTCATCCCTAACACACACACACACACACACACACACACACACACACACACACACACACACACACACACACACACACACACACACACACACACACACACACACACACACAGCCCCTACCTTGGTGGTTTGGACCAGTTGTCCGTCGATGTACAGCGTGGCCATGCTGTTCTTCAACATGCCTTTACTCATGACTAACAGCAGGTGGTGCCACTGGCCCTCTCCGATCAGCTCTCCGCAGCGGAACCTGGCGCAGCACGGCAGAACCTCGAAGAACGAAGACTCCTCGCTGAAATCATCCACTGTTGAGGGGGAGGTAGATAGAGATGTCACCATAATGCTGTATAATGTTAAATATGGGTTTAAAGTGTGTTTGGGTTATGGGGGTTATATACTGTTTCAATTACATTTACGTCATTTAGCAGATGCTCTTATCCAGAGATGGGTTATGGGGGTTATATACTGTTAAATATTGGTTACGGGGGTTATATACTGTTTCAGATGGGTTTAAAGTGTGTTTGGGTTATGGGGGTTATATACTGTTTCAGATGGGTTATGGGGGTTATATAATGTTTCAGATGGGTTTAAAGTGTGTTTGGGTTATGGGGGTTATATACTGTTTCAGATGGGTTATGGGGGTTATATAATGTTTCAGATGGGTTATGGGGGTTATATAATATTTCAGATGGGTTATGGGGGTTATATACTGTTTCAGATGGGTTATGGGGGTTATATACTGTTTCAGATGGGTTATGGGGGTTATATACTGTTTCAGATGGGTTATGGGGGTTATATACTGTTTCAGATGGGTTATGGGGGTTATATACTGTTTCAGATGGGTTATGGGGGTTATATACTGTTTCAGATGGATTATGGGGGTTATATACTGTTTCAGATGGGTTATGGGGGTTATATACTGTTTCAGATGGGTTATGGGGGTTATATAATGTTTCAGATGGGTTATATAATGTTTCAGATGGGTCTAAAGTGTGTTTGGGTTATGGGGGTTATATACTGTTTCAGATGGATTATGGGGGTTATATAATGCTTCAGATGGGTTATGGGGGTTATATACTGTTTCAGATGGATTATGGGGGTTATATAATGCTTCAGATGGGTTATGGGGGTTATATACTGTTTCAGATGGATTATGGGGGTTGGGGTATCTGTCTGTGATTCAGAGGGAAATAGAACGTTTTCCAAATCAGGGTGAGGAAGACAAATAGCGTACAAACATTACCAAAACTTGTAAAAAGTAAAAAGGCTGTGTTAGTGTTCTGAGGGTGGTGGTAGTAGTGGTGGTGGTGGTGGTAGTGGTGGTAGTAGGTGGTGGTAGTGGTGGTGGTGGTGTTGTGGTGGTGGTGGTGGTAGTGGTGGTAGTAGGTGGTGGTAGTGGTGGTGGTGGTGGTAGTGGTGGTAGTAGGTGGTGGTAGTGGTGGTGGTAGTGTTGTGGTGGTGGTGGTGGTAGTAGTAGGTGGTGGTAGTGGTGGTAGGGGTGGTGGTAGTGTTGTGGTGGTAGTAGGTGGTGGTAGTGGTGGTGGTGGTGGTGGTAGTGGTGGTGGTGGTGGTGGTGGTAGTGGTGGTGGTAGTGGTGGTGGTGGTGGTGGTGGTGGTAGTGGTGGTGGTAGGTAGTAGTGGTGGTGGTAGTGGTAGTGGTGGTAGTGGTAGGGGTGGTGGTAGGGGTGGTGGTAGTGGTGGTGGTAGTGGTAGGTGGTGGTGGTAGGGGTGGTGGTAGTGGTGGTGGTAGTGGTGGTGGTAGTGGTAGGTGGTGGTAGTGGTGGTGGTGGTGGTAGTGGTGGTGGTGGTAGTGGTAGTGGTGGTGGTGGTAGTGGTAGTGGTAGGGGTGGTGGTGGTAGTGGTAGTGGTGGTGGTGGTAGTGGTAGGGGTGGTGGTAGTGGTAGGTGGTGGTGGTAGGGGTGGTGGTAGTGGTAGGTGGTGGTGGTAGTGGTGGTGGTAGTAGTAGTGGTAGGGGTGGTGGTAGGGGTGGTGGTAGTGGTAGGTGGTGGTGGTAGTGGTGGTGGTAGTAGTAGTGGTAGTGGTGGTGGTAGTAGTAGTGGTAGGGGTGGTGGTAGGGGTGGTGGTAGTGGTAGGTGGTGGTGGTAGTGGTGGTGGTGGTAGGGGTGGTGGTAGTGGTAGGTGGTGGTGGTAGGTGGTGGTAGTGGTGGTAGGTGGTGGTAGGTGGTGGTAGTGGTGGTGGTGGTAGTGGTGGTGGTGGTAGTGGTGGTGGTAGTGGTGGTGGTAGTGGTGGTGGTGGTGGTGGTAGTGGTAGTGGTGGTGGTAGTGGTGGTAGTGGTGGTGCTAGGGCTGGATGCTTTGCATCGACCAGAGCAGGATGGCTTTAATGCCAGTATTTAGTTAAGAGGAGAGAGAACTAATCTGGGGGAAAAGAAGGGATTCCAGAAGTCATCTTTACTAGATTATTCATCTGGTTTACAAACCTCTAACCAGGTTAACGAGGAACAACATTTGTGTTTGGGTTAGAGCATGTGTGTGTGTGTGTGTGTGTGTTTACCGTAGCTCTGCAGCAGTTCCTCCTTGGTAGACACCGTCAGGGACCGGTCTTTAGCAGACAGAACCACGGCCAGACAAACGTAGTGTTGCTCTGAGGAAGTGGCACGTCGGACCACCTTCAGCAGACGGACAGGGTGGGTGTGGGGGGCAGAGCTGAACCGCTCCACACAGAACCACGTAGAGTAAGTCAGCCCCGACGGAGGGGGGAACAGACGCTCTCCTACAGAGGGGGAGGGAGGGAGGGAGAGACTGGTTAAATTAATTAACCACCGATGACCGCATACTTCATACATGAGGATTAAAGGGAGAGGAGAGAAGGAGAGAGAAGGTGGGGGAGAGGAGGAGAGAGACGGAGTGGAGAAGAGGAGAGATGGAGTGGGAAAGTGGAGAGACGGAGTGGGGGAGAGGAGAAAGGGAGTGGGGAGAGGGAGTGATGAAGAGGAGGGAAGAGAGATTAGAGAGAGAGGGAAGAGAGAAAGAAGAAAGAGAGAGAGGGAAGAAAAAGAGAGAGAGAGAGAGAGAGAGAGAGAGAGAGAGAGAGAGAGAGAGAGAGAGAGAGGGGCTGAGCTGTGTATACCCTCTGGATAACTGATTTTAGCGTCTGGGTCGGTACATGAATGATGAGGTCATACAATCTATTATTTACTATTTCTTTAGGTCCATAGAGGATATGAGCTGTACAGTATGTGATGGGGACAACAAGGGCCTGGATGGGCTGTAGGTTACCGGGCAGACTGGGAGGAACCAGACTGGTTAGATACATAAACTCGCCCTAAATGACGTCATACTACTGCTATTTGGGTCAGAGAGGACAGGATGCTGAGGTAGGAGAGAGGGTGGAGGAAAGGAGAGGAGGGAGGAGAGAGGGTGGAGGAAAGGAGATAGGAAGAGAGGGTGGAGTGGAGGTCTATAAATATATATACAAAAAATGCGCTTTTCTTTCTAAACAAGGACATTTCTAAGTGACCCCAAACTTTTGAACTGTAGTGCGCATATATATATATATATATATATGATATTTCTAAGTGGACATTAGGACATTTGTAATATATGCACTACAGTTTGTGTTTAAAATAGTTAAAATAAAGAAAAACCCTAGAATGAGTAGGTGTGTCCAAACTGTTGACTGGTTCTGTATATAATATTTATTAATATCTACAAGCAATACAAGACTCCATTCATATGGTGGTTGTTCATAGTATCCCAGTTTACCTACGGTCTTATCTACACCTGGTGACCTGTTTTTAGAAATTATATGAGAAAAAAAATATTCAATTTCATTTGGAACGGCAAGCCAGACAAAATTAAACAGGTCTAATTATATAATGAATATGAATTCTGAGGGCAGAAATGATTAAATATTAAAGCGATAGACCTCTCACACAATCTATCTACAATATTAAAGCTGATCAACCCATCCAAAATATATATTATAAAACAAATAATAATACTGACCTGCTCCAATCCCACTGATCAGAGGAGAGGAAATGCGAAGAGGGAGGATGCTAGCTAGGGGATGAAGACTAGGCTAACTTTATGTTGTAGTGATACTGACCTGCTAGCTAGGGGATGAAGACTAGGCTAACTTTATGTTGTAGTGATACTGACCTGCTAGCTAGGGGATGAAGACTAGGCTAACTTTATGTTGTAGTGATACTGACCTGCTAGCTAGGGGATGAAGACTAGGCTAACTTTATGTTGTAGTTGATACTGACCTGCTAGCTAGGGGATGAAGACTAGGCTAACTTTATGTTGTAGTGATACTGACCTGCTAGCTAGGGGATGAATGACTAGGCTAACTTTATGTTGTAGTGATACTGACCTGCTAGCTAGGGGATGAAGACTAGGCTAACTTTATGTGTTGTAGTGATACTGACCTGCTAGCTAGGGGATGAAGACTAGGCTAACTTTATGTTGTAGTGATACTGACCTGCAGGCTTGGGGATGAAGACGAGGCTAACTTTATGTTGTAGTGATACTGACCTGCTAGCTAGGGGATGAAGACTAGGCTAACTTTATGTTGTAGTGATACTGACCTGCTAGCTAGGGGAAGGACTAGGGCTAACTTTATGTTGTAGTGATACTGACCTGCTAGCTAGGGGATGAAGACTAGGCTAACTTTATGTTGTAGTGATACTGACCTGCTAGCTAGGGGATGAAGACGAGGCTAACTTTATGTTGTAGTGATACTGACCTGCTAGCTAGGGGATGAAGACTAGGCTAACTTTATGTTGTAGTGATACTGACCTGCTAGCTAGGGGATGAAGACTAGGCTAACTTTATGTTGTAGTGATACTGACCTGCTAGCTAGGGGATGAAGACTAGGCTAACTTTATGTTGTAGTGATACTGACCTGCTAGCTAGGGGATGAAGACTAGGCTAACTTTATTGTTGTAGTGATACTGACCTGCTAGCTAGGGGATGAAGACTAGGCTAACTTTATGTTGTAGTGATACTGACCTGCTAGCTAGGGGATGAAGACTAGGCTAACTTTATGTTGTAGTGATACTGACCTGCTAGCTAGGGGATGAAGACTAGGCTAACTTTATGTTGTAGTGATACTGACCTGCTAGCTAGGGATGAAGACTAGGCTAACTTTATGTTGTAGTGATACTGACCTGCTAGCTAGGGGATGAAGACTAGGCTAACTTTATGTTGTAGTGATACTGACCTGCTAGCTAGGGGATGAAGACTAGGCTAACTTTATGTTGTAGTGATACTGACCTGCTAGCTAGGGGATGAAGACTAGGCTAACTTTATGTTGTAGTGATACTGACCTGCTAGCTAGGGGATGAAGAATAGGCTAACTTTATGTTGTAGTGATACTGACCTGCTAGCTAGGGGATGAAGACTAGGCTAACTTTATGTTGTAGTGATACTGACCTGCTAGCTAGGGGATGAAGACTAGGCTAACTTTATGTTGTAGTGATACTGACCTGCTAGCTAGGGGATGAAGACTAGGCTAACTTTATGTTGTAGTGAGTGATACTGACCTGCTAGCTAGGGGATGAAGACTAGTCTAACTTTATGTTGTAGTGATACTGACCTGCTAGCTAGGGGATGAAGACTAGGCTAACTTTATGTTGTAGTGATACTGACCTGCTAGCTAGGGGATGAAGACTAGGCTAACTTTATGTTGTAGTGATACTGACCTGCTAGCTAGGGATGAAGACTAGGCTAACTTTATGTTGTAGTGATACTGACCTGCTAGCTAGGGGATGAAGACTAGGCTAACTTTATGTTGGAGTGATACTGACCTGCTCCAATCCCAGAGACCACGGCTCCATCGCTGACTCCTCCTGTGTTTGCATTGTTAGAGGGGGCGTTGTGAGGGGCCAGGCTAGGCAGGAACAGACACCTAGAAAGAAGAACATATTGATACATCCTATTTCATCTAGCATATAGAGGTAGTGATTGGAGGTAGTGATTGGCACAGCTAATCCAATATTCAGATCTCCTTACGGACGCTAGTGTTCCATTACTTGAGTCAGTGTTCATTTTTGGAGAAAAACGAAATTGTATGGCTATTTTAACAATGAAAAAGATTTGTCTAAACGTAATTCAATTCAATTCCCAATCTGGTCCTCATATAATCATGGCCACCTAATCATCCCCAGTTTACAAATGGTCTCATTCATCCCCCTCCTCTCCCCTGTAACTATTCCCCAGGTCATTGCTGTAACTAAGAATGTCTTCTCAGTCAATTTACCTGGTAAAAGAAGTGTTAAATTAAATTAACCAAAAAATGAAAAAATATTTTTTTTTATCCTTGTGACATTTTTACCTACAAGGATATACCATGCAATTAGATTTTTATTTATTTAATAAAACAACTTTTGAATGTAGTTTTTATAATGGAGCGTTGAGATACTGCTTCCAGGCTCCATCACCACCGTTACCCTGGCTACAGAAACACCACCGTTACCCTGGCTACAGAAACACCACCGTTATCCTGGCTACAGAAACACCACCGTTACCCTGGCTACAGAAACACCACCGTTACCCTGGCTACAGAAACACCACCGTTATCCTGGCTACAACTGGTGTTGTGAGACCCATACTGACCGGTTCTGGGTGTGTTGTGAGACCCATACTGACCGGTTCTGGGTGTGTTGTGAGACCCATACTGACCGGTTCTGGGTGTGTTGTGAGACCCATACTGACCGGTTCTGGGTGTGTTGTGAGACCCATACTGACCGGTTCTGGGTGTGTTGTGAGACCCATACTGACTGGTTCTGGGTGTGTTGTGAGACCCATACTGACTGGTTCTGGGTGTGTTGTGAGACCCATATTGACTGGTTCTGGGTGTGTTGTGAGACCCATACTGACTGGTTCTGGGTGTGTTGTGACAGACCAACCCCAGAACACAGCAGACTAAACAGCTGTACCTTGTCTGTCCTAACAGGGGCTGTGGCATTAATATTTCAGAGTGACAGATGGGGGAAGGATGGTGTGTGTGTGTGTGTGTGTGTGTGTGTATACAGTTGAAGTCAAATACATTTAAACTCAGTTTTTCACAATTCCTGACATTTAATCCTAGTAAAAACTCCCTGGCTTAGGTCAGTTAGGATCACCACTTTATTTTAAGAATGTGAAATGTCAGAATAATAGTAGACAGAATGATTTATTTCAGCTTTTATTTCTTTCATCACATTCCTAGGAGGTCAGAAGTTTACATACACTCAATTAGTATTTGGTAGCATTGCCTTTAATTATTTAACTTGGGTCAAACGTTTCAGGTAGCCTTCCACAAGCTTCCCACAATAAGTTGGGTAAATTTTGCACCAGTCCCTCCTGCAGCAAAGCACCATCACAACATGATGCTGCCACCCCCGTGCTTCACGGTTGGGATGGTGTTCTTCAACTTGCAAGGATCCCCCTTTTTCCTCCAAACATAACAATGGTCATTATGGCCAAACAGTTCTATTTTTGTTTCATCAGTTCAGAGGACATTTTTCCAAAAAGTACGATATTTGTCCCCATGTGCAGCTGCAAACCGTAGTCTGGGTTTTTTATGGCGGTTTTGGAGCAGTGGCTTCTTCCTTGCTGAGCGGACTTTCAGGTTAGGACTCGTTTTACTGTGGATATAGATACTTTTGTATCTGTTTCCTCCAGCATCTTCACAAGGTCCTTTGCTGTTGTTCTGGGATTGATTTTCACTTTTCGCACCAAAGTACGTTCATCTCTCGGAGACAGAACGCGTCTCCTTCCTGAGCGGTATGACGGCTGCGTGGTCCCATGGTGTTTATACTTGTGTACGCTTGTTTGTACAGATAAACGTGGTACCTTCAGGCATTTGGAAATTGCTCCCAAGGATGAACCAGACTCGTGGAGGTCTACAATTTGTTTTCTGAGGTCTTGGTTGACTTCTTTTGATTTTCCCATGATGTCAAGCAAACATTTACATTTACATTTAAGTCATTTAGCAGACGCTCTTATCCAGAGCGACTTACAAATTGGTGCATTCACCTATAATATCCAGTAGAGCAACCACTTTACAATAGTGCATCTAAATCTTTTAAAGGGGGGGGGGGGTTAGAAGGATTACTTTATCCTATCCCAGGTATTCCTTAAAGAGGTGGGGTTTCAGGTGTCTCCGGAAGGTGGTGATTGACTCCGCTGTCCTGGCATCGTGAGGGAGCTTGTTCCACCATTGGGGTGCCAGAGCGGCGAACAGTTTTGACTGGGCTGAGCGGGAACTGTGCTTCCTCAGAGGTAGGGAGGCGAGCAGGCCAGAGGTGGATGAACGCAGTGCCCTTGTTTGGGTGTAGGAACTGATCAGAGCCTGAAGGTACGGAGGTGCCGTTCCCCTCACAGCTCCGTAGGCAAGCACCATGGACTTGTAGCGGATGCGAGCTTCAACTGGAAGCCAGTGGAGAGAGCGGCACTGAGTTTGAAGGTAGTCCTTGAAATACATCCACAGGTACACCTCTAATTGACTCAAATGATGTCAATTAGCCTATCAGAAGCTACTAAAGCCATGGCATAATTTTCTGGAATCTTCCAAGCTGTTTAAAAGGCACAGTCAATTTAGTGTATGTAAACTTCTGACCCACGGGAATTATGATACAGTGAAATAATCTGTCTATCCAGAGACAGGTGGAGAGAATACCCCGCCCCGCTGTAACAGAGACAGGTGACTGAACAGAAAAGGAAAGCTGAAGTACTAAACCTCTCAGCATCCTAAAATCTGGCTTGTGAAAAACAGAATAGTCCCAAAAGTGCAATTGACGACAGTAGGGTTGCAAAAGTACGATAACTTTCCCCAAAGTTTTCCAGAAATCCCGGTTGGAGGATTCCCAGAATCAGACGGGGAAACGCAGGGAGACATTTCTGGATAACCTGCTTATTTTGGGAATATTTCTGGGAAATTTGCATCCAGAGATAACAGTGAAAAAAGGAATGCGTGTTTCCCCAAAGCCCTGTGTTTACGGCTGTGTGTTTACACAACTGTGTGCTTACGGCTGTGTGCTTACGGCTGTGTGTTTACGCGACTGTGTGTTTACGCGACTGTGTGTTTACGCGACTGTGTGTTTACGCGACTGTGTGTTTACGCGACTGTGTGTTTACGCGACTGTGTGTGCGTCTCCTTACCCGAAGCCCTCCAGCGAGGTGTCGAACTCCACGAAGGCTGGCGTGAGCTGTGAGCCGTGGAGGCGGATGTCGTGGGGCGTTGTCATGGAAACCAGGCATTTGACGCGTGTCAGCGGCACGGTGGAACCCTCGGCCGAGCGCACCAGGCTTCGGCTGATCCGGTACTGACCATTGTCCTCACCGACTGGTGCGAACACGCTGTCCGGACCGAAGCAACCCTCCATGGACATGGTCATAGAGTCTGTCGTAGAGAGGCGGATAGAGAGAGGTTAAGAGGTCAGCTAACCCTAACCCACTGTGAGGACCATCCACATGGTCATAGAGTCTGTAGGACAAGAGATGAAATGTTAATACACACCACCATGCTTCTTGTGGTACAGACACTTACAGCCCGGTTCACTACAACCCAGGTCACTACAGCCCGGTTCACTACAGCCCGGGTTCACTACAGCCCGGTTCACTACATGCTATTTCTAAAAACACAGACACGATAAAATAACTGAGGTGATATTCTATGTGCCGGAATGTTGGATATCTGAAGCAATTGAGTCATTTCATATCATATTACATTAAGAGAGGAAGGATGTTATGGTTAGATAAAGAAACAGTCAGAGGAAGGATGTCATGGTTAGATATAGAAACAGTCAGAGGAAGGATGTCATGGTTAGATATAGAAACAGTCAGAATAGAGGAAGGATGTTATGGTTAGATATAGAAACAGTCAGAATAGAGGAAGGATGTCATGGTTAGATATAGAAACAGTCAGAATAGAGGAAGGATGTCATGGTTAGATATAGAAACAGTCAGAATAGAGGAAGGATGTCATGGTTAGATATAGAAACAGTCAGAGGAAGGATGTCATGGTTAGATATAGAAACAGTCAGAATAGAGGAAGGATGTCATGGTTAGATATAGAAACAGTCAGAATAGAGGAAGGATGTCATGGTTAGATATAGAAACAGTCAGAGGAAGGATGTTATGGTTAGATATAGAAACAGTCAGAATAGAGGAAGGATGTCATGGTTAGATATAGAAACAGTCAGAATAGAGGAAGGATGTCATGGTTAGATATAGAAACAGTCAGAGGAAGGATGTCATGGTTAGATATAGAAACAGTCAGAATAGAGGAAGGATGTCATGGTTAGATATAGAAACAGTCAGAATAGAGGAAGGATGTCATGGTTAGATATAGAAACAGTCAGAATAGAGGAAGGATGTCATGGTTAGATATAGAAACAGTCAGAGGAAGGATGTCATGGTTAGATATAGAAACAGTCAGAATAGAGGAAGGATGTCATGGTTAGATATAGAAACAGTCAGAATAGAGGAAGGATGTCATGGTTAGATATAGAAACAGTCAGAGGAAGGATGTCATGGTTAGATATAGAAACAGTCAGAATAGAGGAAGGGTGTTATGGTTAGATATAGAAACAGTCAGAATAGAGGAAGGATGTCATGGTTAGATATAGAAACAGTCAGAGGAAGGATGTCATGGTTAGATATAGAAACAGTCAGAGGAAGGATGTTATGGTTAGATATAGAAACAGTCAGAATAGAGGAAGGATGTCATGGTTAGATATAGAAACAGTCAGAGGAAGGATGTCATGGTTAGATATAGAAACAGTCAGAATAGAGGAAGGATGTCATGGTTAGATATAGAAACAGTCAGAGGAAGGATGTCATGGTTAGATATAGAAACAGTCAGAGGAAGGATGTCATGGTTAGATATAGAAACAGTCAGAGGAAGGATGTTATGGTTAGATATAGAAACAGTCAGAATAGAGGAAGGATGTTATGGTTAGATATAGAAACAGTCAGAGGAAGGATGTCATGGTTAGATATAGAAACAGTCAGAATAGAGGAAGGGTGTCATGGTTAGATATAGAAACAGTCAGAGGAAGGATGTCATGGTTAGATATAGAAACAGTCAGAATAGAGGAAGGATGTCATGGTTAGATATAGAAACAGTCAGAGGAAGGATGTCATGGTTAGATATAGAAACAGTCAGAGGAAGGATGTTATGGTTAGATATAGAAACAGTCAGAGGAAGGATGTCATGGTTAGATATAGAAACAGTCAGAATAGAGGAAGGATGTCATGGTTAGATATAGAAACAGTCAGAATAGAGGAAGGATGTCATGGTTAGATATAGAAACAGTCAGAATAGAGGAAGGATGTTATGGTTAGATATAGAAACAGTCAGAATAGAGGAAGGATGTCATGGTTAGATATAGAAACAGTCAGAGGAAGGATGTCATGGTTAGATATAGAAACAGTCAGAATAGAGGAAGGATGTCATGGTTAGATATAGAAACAGTCAGAATAGAGGAAGGGTGTTATGGTTAGATATAGAAACAGTCAGAATAGAGGAAGGATGTCATGGTTAGATATAGAAACAGTCAGAGGAAGGATGTCATGGTTAGATATAGAAACAGTCAGAGGAAGGATGTTATGGTTAGATATAGAAACAGTCAGAATAGAGGAAGGGTGTTATGGTTAGATATAGAAACAGTCAGAATAGAGGAAGGATGTTATGGTTAGATATAGAAACAGTCAGAGGAAGGATGTCATGGTTAGATATAGAAACAGTCAGAGGAAGGATGTTATGGTTAGATATAGAAACAGTCAGAATAGAGGAAGGATGTCATGGTTAGATATAGAAACAGTCAGAGGAAGGATGTCATGGTTAGATATAGAAACAGTCAGAATAGAGGAAGGATGTCATGGTTAGATATAGAAACAGTCAGAATAGAGGAAGGATGTTATGGTTAGATATAGAAACAGTCAGAATAGAGGAAGGATGTCATGGTTAGATATAGAAACAGTCAGAATAGAGGAAGGATGTTATGGTTAGATATAGAAACAGTCAGAATAGAGGAAGGATGTCATGGTTAGATATAGAAACAGTCAGAATAGAGGAAGGATGTCATGGTTAGATATAGAAACAGTCAGAATAGAGGAAGGATGTCATGGTTAGATATAGAAACAGTCAGAGGAAGGATGTCATGGTTAGATATAGAAACAGTCAGAATAGAGGAAGGATGTCATGGTTAGATATAGAAACAGTCAGAATAGAGGAAGGATGTCATGGTTAGATATAGAAACAGTCAGAGGAAGGATGTCATGGTTAGATATAGAAACAGTCAGAATAGAGGAAGGATGTCATGGTTAGATATAGAAACAGTCAGAATAGAGGAAGGATGTCATGGTTAGATATAGAAACAGTCAGAATAGAGGAAGGATGTCATGGTTAGATATAGAAACAGTCAGAGGAAGGATGTCATGGTTAGATATAGAAACAGTCAGAATAGAGGAAGGATGTTATGGTTAGATATAGAAACAGTCAGAATAGAGGAAGGATGTTATGGTTAGATATAGAAACAGTCAGAGGAAGGATGTTATGGTTAGATATAGAAACAGTCAGAATAGAGGAAGGATGTCATGGTTAGATATAGAAACAGTCAGAATAGAGGAAGGATGTCATGGTTAGATATAGAAACAGTCAGAATAGAGGAAGGATGTCATGGTTAGATATAGAAACAGTCAGAGGAAGGATGTCATGGTTAGATATAGAAACAGTCAGAGGAAGGATGTTATGGTTAGATATAGAAACAGTCAGAGGAAGGATGTTATGGTTAGATATAGAAACAGTCAGAATAGAGGAAGGATGTCATGGTTAGATATAGAAACTGTCAGAGGAAGGATGTCATGGTTAGATATAGAAACAGTCAGAGGAAGGATGTCATGGTTAGATATAGAAACAGTCAGAATAGAGGAAGGATGTTATGGTTAGATATAGAAACAGTCAGAATAGAGGAAGGATGTCATGGTTAGATATAGAAACAGTCAGAATAGAGGAAGGATGTCATGGTTAGATATAGAAACAGTCAGAATAGAGGAAGGATGTTATGGTTAGATATAGAAACAGTCAGAATAGAGGAAGGATGTCATGGTTAGATATAGAAACAGTCAGAGGAAGGATGTTATGGTTAGATATAGAAACAGTCAGAGGAAGGATGTCATGGTTAGATATAGAAACAGTCAGAATAGAGGAAGGGTGTCATGGTTAGATATAGAAACAGTCAGAATAGAGGAAGGATGTCATGGTTAGATATAGAAACAGTCAGAATAGAGGAAGGATGTCATGGTTAGATATAGAAACAGTCAGAATAGAGGAAGGATGTCATGGTTAGACATAGAAACAGTCAGAGGAAGGATGTTATGGTTAGATATAGAAACAGTCAGAATAGAGGAAGGATGTCATGGTTAGATATAGAAACAGTCAGAATAGAGGAAGGATGTCATGGTTAGATATAGAAACAGTCAGAGGAAGGATGTCATGGTTAGATATAGAAACAGTCAGAATAGAGGAAGGATGTCATGGTTAGATATAGAAACAGTCAGAATAGAGGAAGGATGTCATGGTTAGATATAGAAACAGTCAGAATAGAGGAAGGATGTCATGGTTAGATATAGAAACAGTCAGAATAGAGGAAGGATGTCATGGTTAGATATAGAAACAGTCAGAATAGAGGAAGGATGTCATGGTTAGATATAGAAACAGTCAGAGGAAGGATGTCATGGTTAGATATAGAAACAGTCAGAGGAAGGATGTCATGGTTAGATATAGAAACAGTCCCTGAGAGTAAATTATGTGCCTTTGGTTAATATCCCATCACAGTGAGAAGAGAACAATTTAGAGATTGATGTTACTGCTAAATAAAATAACCACATTGCAAACATTCCCTTACTAAATAGACAGACAACATGAATCAAACATGAACATTAGTTTGAACAACGTAATCTTCCTGACTCTGGCAGTTACTGGCAGTTTACAGGAAATGAACGAGGGGCTGTGGAATTGAGCCTGATGGGGAATTAAGATTGTGAAATTTTGTCCATATCTTCTAACAGATTTTCCTCAGGTTGGACGGGCTCAGACTCCGATCGGACTAAAAAGATGGAGGTTTTTTTTGCCAATTGTTGGCCTTTTCAAGCTGCCTGCCTGCCTGTCTGCCTCTCCCCTGGAGAAAACTCTCGTCTTGTCATACTACTGAATAGAACCAAGCCGAGCTGAACCAAGCCGAGCTGAACCAAGCCGAGCTGAACCAAGCGGAGCTGAACCAAGCCGAGCTGAACCAAGCCGAGCTGAACCAAGCCGAGCTGAACCAAGCGGAGCTGTACTGCATTGGCATGGTTAGGATTCCATCGTAGTTGATGGACCTGTGATGAAGAGATGGTATCACAGCCAGTAACGGTATTGTGACTCAGGTTCTGCTCAACATTGAGAGCGGTGTCTTACTTCTCATCTCTGCGTCGTAGCTAAGGGAGGAGGGTTTGTGGACGCGGTACTGTTTCAGCAGCTTTATGTCCCAGGCTCCACAGTTTAGAGGGTTACCCAGCCGGAGGAACTCTCTGTGGGGGAGAAACAACAGCAGATAGAGGGTAAGAGAGAGAAAGAGAAAACGCACGGGGAGAAACAACATGGACGACATGCAGGGTAACTACGTCTCTCGGTCGACATGCAGGGTAACTACGTCTCTCGGTCGACATGCAGGGTAACTACGTCTCTTGGAAGTATTCGATTTTTGTGATTGATTTGATCAGGGAGACAATATTACCTACTGTATGCTACATAAAAATAATCAATGATCAAACACAAAACCTGAAGTCTTTCTTCTCTTATAACCATCATTATTATGACAAAGAGAAAGTGGGAGTGAGTGAGGGAGGGAGGGAGAGACAGATAGAGAGAGAGACCGAGAGAGAGAGAGAGAGAGAGACACCGAGAGGGGGAGAGAGGGGGGGACACAGAGAGAGAGGTGGGGAGACAGCGAGAGAAGGGGGGGAAAGACAGAGACAGAGAGACAGAGAGAGAGGAGGGAGACAGAGAGACAGCGAGAGAAGGGGGAGGAAAGACAGAGACAGAGAGACAGAGACAGAGAGAGAGTGTGTCTCCCTCACCTCAAGACCATAGGCTGCAGGGCCTGTGAGGCCAGCCTCTCAAACATCCTCTGCAGCGGCGGGTGTAAGGGATGTTCCTCGTCTCCCAGGGCCAGGCTGCAGCGCTGCAGTAGTCTGCTGTGTAGACCTGCTTCACACAGTATCTGCTGGTTTCTCTCACTGTGGACCAGCAGCTGCAGGATGTTAGCTACTGCTAGCTGGAGGTCCTGGGCATGCTGGGTAGGGAGGGTTAAGATTTATTTCTCTGGACTAGTGTTGTTGAGATTCAGCTGAACAAGGAAGATACTCAGACATTCAGAGATATTCAGTTCTTAGCAGGAAATGGAACTCTTGTACAAGGAGAGCCGAACAAGGTTTGTTCCTCATTCACCTCAGTTGAGACTAAAGAGGAAGTAAACTTTATTCCATTGGACCGACTAGCATCACTGAGAGAAAGTCCTTTTTTTCCCCAGGAGAAAACAGGAAGACATTCATTCAATCGTTCATCCTGAAGCCACTACACAGGAAGTGGGTGTGCCTTCCTGTTGTTTACTTACCTCTGGTTGGCTGTCGGAGCTAACGGAGGCCAGCAGGTCCAGCATGGCCAGCCCCGCCCCCGGGTGGATGACCACCGAGTCCGACGAGGAGGAGGAGGAGGAAGAGTTGGCCAGGTGTAGTTTCAGGTTGAGGTCTGTTAGGGCTCTGACGCCCGCAGGGGGTCCCGATGTGCCCTGGTAGCCGTGCCTGTCGAGTTGTTGACAGTTAGTGAAACGTGAAACCCTGGATGGTTCTATTGGGAAATATCCACATAAAGAGTTACCAAAACATTGTGGGGTTGAGTCCAAATTAAAGCAGGACATATATTATAATCTCTCCTTTCAAAGGGATTATGATCTGAGATTTTCACCCAAATGTTGATTCATGTGCACTGCCTCCGTTAAATAAAAGCGGGATGAGATGAAATACAGGAGAGGTTAAAGGTCAGTCAGTTTAGAGATGAAACACAGGAGAGGTTAAAGGTCAGTCAGTTTAGAGATGAAACACAGGAGAGGTTAAAGGGTCAGTCAGTTTAGAGATGAAACACAGGAGAGGTTAAAGGGTCAGTCAGTTTAGAGATGAAACACAGGAGAGGTTAAAGGTCAGTCAGTTTAGAGATGAAACACAGGAGAGGTTAAAGGGTCAGTCAGTTTAGAGATGAAACACAGGAGAGGTTAAAGGTCAGTCAGTTTAGAGATGAAACACAGGAGAGGTTAAAGGTCAGTCAGTTTAGAGATGAAACACAGGAGAGGTTAAAGGTCAGTCAGTTTAGAGATGAAACACAGGAGAGGTTAAAGGTCAGTCAGTTTAGAGATGAAACACAGGAGAGGTTAAAGGTCAGTCAGTTTAGAGATGAAACACAGGAGAGGTTAAAGGTCAGTCAGTTTAGAGATGAAACACAGGAGAGGTTAAAGGTCAGTCAGTTTAGAGATGAAACACAGGAGAGGTTAAATCAGTCAGTTTAGAGATGAAACACAGATGAGGTTAAAGGTCAGTCAGTTTAGAGATGAAACACAGGAGGTTAAAGGTCAGTCAGTTTAGAGATGAAATACAGGAGAGGTTAAAGGTCAGTCAGTTTAGAGATGAAACACAGGAGAGGTTAAAGGTCAGTCAGTTTAGAGATGAAACACAGGAGAGGTTAAATCAGTCAGTTTAGAGATGAAACACAGATGAGGTTAAAGGTCAGTCAGTTTAGAGATGAAACACAGGAGGTTAAAGGTCAGTCAGTTTAGAGATGAAATACAGGAGAGGTTAAAGGTCAGTCAGTTTAGAGTTCATCTGTAGACGACTAACTGGATTAGAATTAGATGCTCACTTCACAAATCCGTGTCTGAACGGCCCCCTGTCTGAGCGGCCCCCTGTCTGAGCGGCCCCCTGTCTGAGCGGCCCCGTCTGAGCGGCCCCCTGTCTGAGCGGCCCCCTGTCGGAGCGGCCCCCTGTCGGAGCGGCCCCCTGTCGGAGCGGCCCCCTGTCTGAGCGGCCCCCTGTCTGAGCGGCCCCCTGTCTGAGCGGCCCCGTCTGAGCGGCCCCCCGTCTGAGCGGCCCCCCGTCTGAGCGGCCCCCCGTCTGAGCGGCCCCCCGTCTGAGCGGCCCCCTGTCTGAGCGGCCCCCCGTCTGAGCGGCCCCCCGTCTGAGCGGCCCCCTGTCTGAGCGGCCCCCTGTCTGAACGGCTCCGTGAATATTATGGTCATCAGTGACTGCAGACAGACTGACTGCAGACTGACTGCAGACAGACTGACTGACTGCAGACAGACTGACTGACTGCAGACAGACTGACTGACTGTAGACTGACTCATTTACTGCAGACTGACTCATTTACTGCAGACTGACTCATTTACTGCAGACTGACTCATTTACTGCAGACTGACTCATTTACTGCAGACTGACTGAGTGACTGACTGAGTGACTGACTGACTGACTGACTGCAGACTGACTGACTGTAGACTGACTGACTGACTGACTGCAGACTGACTGATTTTGTATTTACTTGCATCCTCAACAACTACTCATTGTTATCTGTAGATTTGTCAGTTGATGATCAGTGAGAAACACGGCCTCTCTATTTCTCTGCCTCCTTCCTCTCACACCAAGCTGCTGTCCTCCTTACTTTGGAAAACCAGAGATGTTTTCAGCAAGGAGAGGAAAGCAGAGAGGAGGAGAGGAGAGCAGGGAGAAGAGGAGAGGAGAGCAGAGCAGGGAGAAGAGGAGAGGAGAGCAGAGAGGAGGAGAGGAGAGAAGAGGAGAGGAGAGCGAAGAGGAGAGAAGAGCAAGGAGGAGGAGAGAGGAGGAGAGGAAAGCAAGGAGAAGGAGAGGAGAGCAGAGAGGAGGAGAGGAGAGCAGAGAAGAGGAGAGGAGAGAGAAGAGCGGAGAGGAGAGCAGACAAGAGCAGAGAGGAGAAGAGCAGAGCAGGGAGGAGGTGAGGAGAGCAGAGAGGAGAGGGGGAATGTAGAGGGCTCAAAGGAAGGAAATGAAGGTGTCAGCAGAACTAGCAGAGAGAGAGAGGCAGCGCAGACAGAGAATAAAAGAGAGAGAGAAAAGAGAGAAAAGTGAGAGAAAGATGAAAGAGAGAGAAAAAAATGAGAGGAGAGAGAACGAGAGGAGAATAATTCACATAATTTGGTGCTTTAGAGGGAGTAGAGGCTCAGAGCAGCATGACATAGCAGCTATAGCTGACATAGGGGAAGGAAAGGAGCGGAGAGCAGCAGGGAGAGGGGAGGAGGAAGAGGAGGAGGAGGAAGAGGAGGAGGAGGGGGAGGAGGAAGAGGAGGAGGAGGAGAAGTGCAGAGTGCAGTAGCTACCTCTTCCTGGCGAGTGCTGGCGTGCCCCAGGGGGAAGGGAGGGAGGTCTCGTGAGTCAGGCAGGGGGGAACCTGCTCCGAACGACTGAACACAGCACACACACAGCCAGCCAGGCAGACACACACACAGCCAGGCAGACACACACACACACACAGCCAGGCAGACACACACACACAGCCAGGCAGACACACACACACAGCCAGGCACACACACACACAGCCAGGCAGACACACACACACAGCCAGGCACACACACACACAGCCAGGCACACACACACACACAGCCAGGCACACACACACACAGCCAGGCACACACACACAGCCAGGCAGACACACACACAGCCAGGCAGACACACACACAGCCAGGCAGACACACACACAGCCACACACACACACACACAGCCAGGCAGGCACACACACAGCCAGGCAGGCACACACACAGCCAGGCACACACACACAGCCAGGCAGGCACACACACAGCCAGGCACACACACACACACACACACACACACACACACACACACACACACACACACACACACACATAGCCAGGCAGGCGCAAAGGTTAAAGGAGAGAGAGAAAGAGAGAAGAGACGAAGGAGGGAAGCTGTTAGTTAGAAGGCTGAAAGAGAAGAGAGCTCAGTGTACAGCTAGCTAGCACGCTACCAAGAGGCTACTGCTACAGCACGCTACCAAGAGGCTACTGCTACAGCACGCTACCAGGAGGCTAATGCTACAGCACGCTACCAGGAGGCTAATGCTACCGCACGCTACCAGGAGGTTAATGCTACCGCACGCTACCAGGAGGCTACTGCTACAGCACGCTACCAGGAGGTTAATGCTACCGCACGCTACCAGGAGGTTAACGCTACAGCACGCTACCAGGAGGCTAATGCTACAGCACCCTACCAGGAGGCTAATGCTACAGCACGCTACCATGAGGCTAATGCTACAGCACGCTACCAGGAGGCTAATGCTACAGCACGCTACTGCTACAGCACGCTACCAGGAGGCTAATGCTACAGCACGCTACCATGAGGCTAATGCTACAGCACGCTACCAGGAGGCTAATGCTACAGCACGCTACTGCTACAGCACGCTACCAGGAGGCTAATGCTACCGCACACTACAGCACGCTACCAGGAGGCTAATGCTACCGCACGCTACCAGGAGGCTAATGCTACCGCACGCTACCATGAGGCTAATGCTACAGCACGCTACTGCTACAGCACGCTACCAGGAGGCTAATGCTACCGCACACTACAGCACGCTACCAGGAGGCTAATGCTACCGCACGCTACCAGGAGGCTAATGCTACCGCACGCTACCATGAGGCTAATGCTACAGCACGCTACCAGGAGGCTACTGCTACAGCACGCTACCAGGAGGCTACTGCTACAGCACGCTACCAGGAGGCTAATGCTATAGCATGCTACCAGGAGGCTAATGCTATAGCACGCTACCAGGAGGCTAATGCTATAGCACGCTACCAGGTGGCTAATGCTACAGCACGCTACCAGGTGGCTAATGCTACAGTATGCTACCAGGAGGCTAATGCTACAGCACGCTACCAGGAGGCTAATGCTATAGCACGCTACCAGGAGGCTAATGCTACAGCACGCTACCAGGAGGCTAATGCTACAGCACACTACCAGGAGGCTAATGCTACAGCACGCTACCAGGAGGCTAATGCTACAGTACACTACCAGGAGGCTAATGCTACAGCACACTACCAGGAGGCTAATGCTATAGCACGCTACCAGGAGGCTAATGCTACAGCTACACGCATGTGTACGTTACACAACAACAGTGTGGTAGAAAGGCTCTCCATTCACAAGGCAGTATAGCCAAGTCACGACTGTACAACTGCCATGTGCTGTATTGAGGTATGGCTTGTTTGTCTCAGAAGAGATCGATTGATAGGAAGTCAGTATGGAAAAGTGCACTATAGACTACTGGAGAATTGTTTGGTAGTAGCTTTGAATATGTTTGCCATGGAACGTTAAAATGACTCCAAAACCACCCTTAATATCTAGGGTTTGAGGAAGCCTATTTGGTGATAGCCCACACGGCCAGGCAGGAAATGAATGGTAATGTTACTGTAATCTTCAGTAATTGACTGAGTCTGTTTCAGTGAGTAATTGACAGTAGCCGAGGTACCTGTCGAAGGAGTCGGTGGCCATCTTGTACAGGTATATGAAGAGTTTGCTGCAGTGTTTGAGGGTAGGGCAGACACCGTCTCCAGCCCCTGCTCCGGCTGCAACCCCATCGTCCTCCAGCAGCCTCAGGAAGGGCTGGGCGTTGGAGGGGAACACCCCCGTGGGTTCAACCTTCTTGGCTTCTGAGAAACAACCCAGAAGCCTGGAGGTGGTGGGGTATGGCTCAATCAATCAATCAATCAATCAAGATCAATCAATCAAATGTATTCAGCTTTACATTGTCATCACTTAGCAGACACTCGTATCCAAAGTTGATAAGCAAACAGTCATTGCAATTTATTAAACCCTTTTAACATCAACAGTTGTCACAACAGCAGTGTCTGTCTGTCTGTCTGTCTGTCTGTCTGTCTGTCTGTCTGTCTGTCTGTCTGTCTGTCTGTCTGTCTGTCTGTCTGTCTGTCTGTCTGTCTTGTCTATTACACACAAATAAGGCCTCACCTAGCTCCAATCACAAATGACAGCTTTCAATGTGTTCCTTTGGGTGGTTGGTCGAATTCTGGGGCCTAAACTGTGGTTCTATTGAATGGATAGGTCAAATGTGAAAACAAACCTGAAAAGCTAAAACCAGAATGAGCGATTTATCCAACGTCATTTACCTGACGGCGTCTGCCAGTTTTTCGTACTGGATTTCCGTCCTGAAGAAGTGTGAGTTGGCTGGTTCGTACCGCATCGCAGCGGTCAGCGTGCAGAAGACTGTGTGCAGGAGTTCAAACACCTGGTTCTGATTGGCCCTCTCCCATCCGTGACGTGGCGGCTGGCAGAGCGAGCGCTCCATGGCAACGAGTAGGGACGTGACGTACACGAAGCCGCCAACCTTCCGGAAGACGGTCCGCGTGCGGTGGCTCTCTCTCAGCACGGCCAGGAGAGCCTGAGAGGACAACAGATCAATGTTGTTATAAAATAGACATAGGATGTTGAGTCCCACAGTTTTGGGACAACGTAGTGTGGGGCTGGAACAAAAGAGGCCCCCAAAAGAGGGGGTTCACAGACAGACAGAGTAGAGATTGGCCAGTAGAGATTGGCCAGTAGAGACAGACTGAGTAGAGATTGGCCAGTAGAGATTGGCCAGTAGAGACAGACTGAGTAGAGATTGGCCAGTAGAGACAGACTGAGTAGAGATTGGCCAGTAGAGACAGACAGAGTAGAGATTGGCCAGTAGAGACATACAGAGTAGAGATTGGCCAGTAGAGACATACAGAGTAGAGATTGGCCAGTAGAGACAGACTGAGTAGAGATTGGCCAGTAGAGACAGACTGAGTAGAGATTGGCCAGTAGAGACAGACTGAGTAGAGATTGGCCAGTAGAGACAGACTGAGTAGAGATTGGCCAGTAGAGATTGGCCAGTAGAGACAGACAGAGTAGAGATTGGCCAGTAGAGACAGGCAGAGTAGAGATTGGCCAGTAGAGACAGGCAGAGTAGAGATTGGCCAGTAGAGACAGGCAGAGTAGAGATTGGCCAGTAGAGACAGGCAGAGTAGAGATTGGCCAGTAGAGACAGGCAGAGTAGAGATTGGCCAGTAGAGACAGACAGAGTAGAGATTGGCCAGTAGAGACAGACAGAGTAGAGAGAGACAGAGTAGAGATTGGCCAGTAGAGATTGGCCAGTAGAGACAGACAGAGTAGAGATTGGCCAGTAGAGACAGACTGAGTAGAGATTGGCCAGTAGAGACATACAGAGTAGAGATTGGCCAGTAGAGACAGGCAGAGTAGAGATTGGCCAGTAGAGACAGACTGAATAGAGATTGGCCAGTAGAGACAGAATGAGTAGAGATTGGCCAGTAGAGACAGACAGAGTAGAGATTGGCCAGTAGAGACAGACAGAGTAGAGATTGGCCAGTAGAGACAGACAGAGTAGAGATTGGCCAGTAGAGACAGACAGACTAGAGATTGGCCAGTAGAGACAGACAGAGTAGAGATTGGCCAGTAGAGACAGACAGAGTAGAGATTGGCCAGTAGAGACAGACTGAGTAGAGATTGGCCAGTAGAGACAGAGTAGAGATTGGCCAGTAGAGACAGACAGAGTAGAGATTGGCCAGTAGAGACAGACAGAGTAGAGATTGGCCAGTAGAGACAGACAGAGTAGAGATTGGCCAGTAGAGACAGACAGAGTAGAGATTGGCCAGTAGAGATTGGCCAGTAGAGACAGACATACTAGAGATTGGCCAGTAGAGACAGACAGAGTAGAGACAGACAGAGTAGAGAGAGACAGAGTAGAGATTGGCCAGTAGAGACAGACAGAGTAGAGATTGGCCAGTAGAGACAGACAGACTAGAGATTGGCCAGTAGAGACAGACAGAGTAGAGATTGGCCAGTAGAGACAGACTGAGTAGAGATTGGCCAGTAGAGACAGACTGAGTAGAGATTGGCCAGTAGAGACAGACAGAGTAGAGATTGGCCAGTAGAGACAGACAGAGTAGAGATTGGCCAGTAGAGACAGACAGAGTAGAGATTGGCCAGTAGAGATTGGCCAGTAGAGACAGACAGACTAGAGATTGGCCAGTAGAGATTGGCCAGTGGAGACAGACAGAGTAGAGATTGGCCAGTAGAGACAGACTGAGTAGAGATTGGCCAGTAGAGACAGACTGAGTAGAGATTGGCCAGTAGAGACAGACAGAGTAGAGATTGGCCAGTAGACACAGACTGAGTAGAGATTGGCCAGTAGAGACAGACAGAGTAGAGATTGGCCAGTAGAGATTGGCCAGTAGAGACAGACTGAGTAGAGATTGGCCAGTAGAGATTGGCCAGTGGAGACAGACAGAGTAGACAGACATAGGAAGTGTAGGGAAGGACATCTCTGAGCCATATTATGCCTGTCTCTATGCACTGTAGAGGTGTCCAGTGTTTCCTCAGGAATCCCCCTGGGTGGGTTAACTCAGTGGGGGTCAGCTCAGATAGCATATGAACTGTACAGGTCATTGGGGCTGAAATGGATTTTTGGGGAATCCCATCCTGCTGACCAACAGATTCCTGCTCCTTCATCCTGGACCCCGTCTCCAGCCCAGGAGGTCTCTACCAGATAAACAACAGCCGGCTCTGGTCCATCGGGCCCCGCCACCCTTCTGTCCTCCAGGGGTATTTTAAACCACTCGAGGCGAAAGAATGGCCAGACCTCCCCAGCTGTTTCACCAGCTGTCAGTATAGGCAGCTCTATGGTGAGAAACATCTTGGTTCTCAAGGCAAAAACCCTGTTCTACCCAGGAGTACGAGTACAGGACAGAACAAGGCTGCTTCCGACTGTCCTGCCCAGGAGTACGAGTACAGGACAGAACAAGGCTGCTTCCGACTGTTCTTCCCAGGAGTACAGGACAGAACAAGGCTGCTTCCGACTGTCCTGCCCAGGAGTACGAGTACAGGACAGAACAAGGCTGCTTCCGACTGTTCTTCCCAGGAGTACGAGTACAGGACAGAACAAGGCTGCTTCCGACTGTTCTACCCAGGAGTACGAGTACAGGACAGAACAGGGCTGCTTCCGACTGTCCTACCCAGGAGTACGAGTACAGGACAGAACAAGGCTGCTTCCGACTGTTCTACCCAGGAGTACGAGTACAGGACAGAACAAGGCTGCTTCCGACTGTTCTACAACAGATGCCGGGAGCTGACACAGTCTTAGTCCATGTGGGGTCGAACGACATCAGGAGGGCTAGGAACATTTAAAACATTGATTTTAAAGAACTGATTCTAGCACCGGGGCGGCAGGGTAGCCTAGTGGTTAGAGCGTTGGACTAGTAACCGAAAGGTTGCAAGTTCAAATCCCTGAGCTGACAAGGTACAAATCTGTCGTTCTGCCCCTGAACAAGGCAGTTAACCCCACTGTTCCCTGACCAGTTAACCCCACTGTTCCCTGACCAGTTAACCCCACTGTTCCCTGACCAGTTAACCCCACTGTTCCCTGACCAGTTACTGTTCCCTGACCAGTTAACCCCACTGTTCCCTGACCAGTTAACCCCACTGTTCCCTGACCATCCAGTCATTTCAGGTCCAGTACCATCGTTGGGCCGCGGGTGTGAAAGATTCAGCAGACCGCTGGCATTACACATCAGGCTAAAATATTACTGTAGCTCTGCTGGAGTCACTTTCATTGATAACTTTGACAAACTTCTGGAAACAGAAGATACTCTACAGGAATGACAGAGTCCATCCAAATCATCTTGGACTCTGTCCACGCATTTAAAGGCTGTGTTAAGACTTCTCAATGACCCAAGACCAGCTCAGTTAATCCCGACCATGATGAAGGCCTCTCTTTTAAAATTGCATATTCAACAACTTACTTTTTTTGTTTTAACTGAAGTTGGGATTTTATTTTAGGAATTAGGCCTATTTTTTCTCAGCTACATTTATGCCTTTACTAGACTATGGGGAAATGTATATATATGAATGCTTCCGCTCAGTGATTGAGATCAATTGACACCCTTTACCATGGCACTTCGAGATTTATTTTAAACTGCAAAACCCTTACGCACCACTGCACTTTGTATACCAGGGTTGGCTGGCCTTCTCTAGTCACTCGTAGGCTCAGTCACTGGTATACTTTTATTTACAAAGCCATTTGGGGTTTACTACCTTTTTATTTGGGTATTTTTATTGTTCAGAAATGTGGTGGGTCGTCTCTTCGTTCGCTGGACTTTATCCTGCTAACTGTTCCAAATGTCCGAACTGAATTTGGTAAAAGGGCTTTTATGTACTCTGCGCCATCGTCTTGGAACGCCTTACAAAATACTTTTAAACTGGAAGACCTTGTCCTGATTGGTGTTTTTAAATCATTTATGAAGGATTTTGAGATTGATTCCTTGACCTGTCAATGTTTTTAATTTGCTGTTTTATGATTGTGTTCTTTGTTCTTGTGAATTCTATGGTTTTTACTAGATTACTTGTAGTGATTTACATTTACATTTATGTCATTTAGCAGACGCTCTTATCCAGAGCGACTTACAAATTGGTGCATTCACCTTATGATATCCAGTGGAACAACCACTTTACAATAGTGCATCTATATCTTTTAAGGGGGGGGGGGGGGGTTAGAAGGATTACTTTATCCTATCCCAGGTATTCCTTAAAGAGGTGGGGTTTCAGGTGTCTCCGGAAGGTGGTGATTGACTCCGCTGTCCTGGCGTCGTGAGGGAGCTTGTTCCACCATTGGGGTGCCAGAGCAGCGTCTGATTCATGTTGTCTGTCTGTAATTTTTGTAATGACTTGGGTGCTGCCTATCTTGGCCAGGACGCTCTTGAAAAAGATATATCAAATCTCAATAAGCCCTTCCTGATTAAATAAAGTTTAAATAAATAAAAAATAAATAAAATAAAAAATTTTGACAATGAGTTGTCATAATGCTGCATCAAATGTACATTATCCCAGTGGTGTTGACACAATGTACAGTTGAAATGGGAAGTTTACATCCACTTATGTTGGAGTCATTAAAACTCGCTTTTCAACCACTCCACAAATGTCTTGTTAACAAACTATAGTTACGGCAAGTCGGTTAGGACATCTACTTTGTACATGACACAAGTCATTTTTCCAACAATTGTTTACAGACAGATTATTTCACTTAATCACAATTCCAGTGGGTCAGAAGTTTACATATAATAAATTGACTGTGCCTTTAAACAGCTTGGAAAATTCCAGAAAATGATGTCATGGCTTTAGAAGCTCCTGATAGGCTAATTGACATGATTTAAGTCAATTGGAGGTGTACCTGTGGATGTACTTCAAGGCCTTCCTTCAAACTCAGTGCCTCTTTGCTTGACATCATGGGAAAATCAAAAGAAATCAGCCAAGACCTCAGAAAATAAATTGTAGACCTCCACAAGTCTGATTCATCCTTGGGAGCAATTTCCAAATGTCTGAAGGTACCACGTTCATCTGTACAAACAATAGTACGCAAGTATGAACACCATGGGACCACGCAGCCGTCATACCGCTCAGGAAGGAGACGCGTTCTGTCTCCGAGAGATGAACGTACTTTGGTGCGAAAAGTGAAAATCAATCCCAGAACAACAGCAAAGGACCTTGTGAAGATGCTGGAGGAAACAGATACAAAAGTATCTATATCCACAGTAAAACGAGTCCTAACCTGAAAGTCCGCTCAGCAAGGAAGAAGCCACTGCTCTAAAACCGTAATAAAAAAGCCAGACTACGATTTGCAGCTGCACATGGGGACAAAGATCGTACTTTTTGGAGAAATGTCCTCTGGTCTGATGAAACAAAAATAGAACTGTTTGGCCATAATGCCCATCGTTATGTTTGGAGGAAAAAGGGGGAGGCTTGCAAGCCGAAGAACACCATCCCAACCGTGAAGCACGGGGGTGGCAGCATCATGTTGTGGGGGTGCTTTGCTGCAGGAGGGACTGGTGCACTTCACAAAATAGATGGCGTCATGAGGAAGGAAAATTATGTAGATATATTGAAGCAACATCTCAAGACATCAGTCAGGAAGTTAAAGCTTGGTCGCAAATGGGTCTTCCAAATGGACAATGACCCCAAGCATACTTCCAAAGTTGTGGCAAAATGGCTTAAGGACAACAAAGTCAAGGTATTGGAGTGGCCATCACATAGCCCTGACCTCAATCCTTTAGAACATTTGTGGGCAGAACTGAAAAAGTGTGTGCAAGTAAGGAGGCCTACAAACCTGACTCAGTGTGGCCCAGTCTGTTCCTCGCTCATCTTAAAACGGCACCGACCCCCACATGTGTAGGTGTGTGTCTCACCTGTAGTATGTCTGGTGAACATGTGTAGGTGTGTGTGTAGGTGTCTCACCTGTAGTATGTCTGTTTTCAGCTGTAGCTCCGTCGACGGGGCAGAGTGCATCAGACCCAGTAATGTTCCCATGTCATCATCTCCACTAGAGGACAGAACCAGCTGCTGGATGATCATCAGAGCATGTTCCCTACACTG
>NW_021822408.1:0-28460 GCF_901001165.1 Salmo trutta | reverse complement strand
TCTGTAGTGTTTTGGAGGTGTGGGGGTCTGTTAGTGTTTGGAGTGTGGGTCTTGTAGGTTTTTAGGGGGTGTTGTGGGGTTGTCCTGCGTAGTGGTTTTGAGAGGTGTGGGGTTGTCTGTTAGATTTGATTTTTTTAGGGGTGTCTGTAGTGTTTTGAGAGGTGGGGGTGTTCTGTAGTGTTTTTAGAGGTGGGGGTTTGCTGTAGTGTTTTGAGAGGTTGTGGGGTGTCTGTAGTGTTTTTAGGGTGTCTGTAGTGGTTTGAGAGTGTGTGGGGTGGGTCTGTAGGTGTTTTTAGGGGTTTGTGAGGTGTCTGTAGTGTTTTTAGGGGTGTGGGGTGTTGTCTGTAGTGTTTTGAGAGGTGTGGGGTGTCTGTAGTGTTTTGAGAGGTGTCTGTAGTGTTTTTAGGGGTGTGGGGTGTCTGTAGTTGTTTTTAGGGTTTGCGGGTTGTCTGTAGGTTTGAGTGTGTCTGTAGGTTTGTAGGGGTGTGTAGGGTTGTCTTGTAGGTTTAGAGGTGTGGGGTGTCTAGTGTTTTTAGGGGTTTTGTCTGTTAGTGTTTTTAGGGGTTGGGTGTGTGGGGTGTCTGTAGTGTGTTTAGGGGTGTGGGTTGTCTGTAGTGTTTGATGAGTGGTGGGGGTTCTGTAGTGTTGTGAGAGTTGTGGGGTTGTCTGTAGTGTTTTGAGAGGTGTTGGTGGTGTCTGTATTGTTTTTAGAGTGTGGGGTGTCTGTAGTGTTTTAGAGGTGTGGGGTGTCTGTAGTGGTTTTAGAGGTGTGGGGTGTCTGTAGTGTTTTGAGAGGTGTGGGGTGTCTGTAGTGTTTTTAGAGGTGTGGGGTGTCTGTAGTGTGTCTCGTCTAATCATCATCTGCTGCCTATGAGGGCTTACCCTCGCAGCGGCGGGAGGCGTGTCGGGAGAGATGGCGTGGGCTACAGCTGGCACGGCCAGTGCCTCCGCACGTCCTCGCCCTCCCGGGGAGAGACGGAAGGAGAGACAGAGCACGTGCCAACAGCTTTCAAGTCATAAAAATCCCTCCTCTTCTCTGAATCACTTTGGTTTATAAAGAAACCTTCCTTTATCCTCACAGAGCCTCTCACACTGCTGCCTATTGTCCAGAACAACCTCTGCTGCTGCCAAACGCTTTTCCAGATGCTGCTGTGTGTGTGTATAAGTGTGTGTGGTGTGTTTGTATGCAAGTGTGTGTGTTTGTTCAGTTACTTGTGTGTGTGTGTATGAGTATGAGCGAGTTGTTCCATCTGAGCAGCTGTGGCCAGTGCTGGCCGGTATAAAGGAGTTTCATGGCTGCTGTGTGTTAGTAGATTGGGAGTCACAGAGCAGACCCATGCTTTGTACTTTTAGAATGTTGTTTTATACCACAACTCTCTCTCTCTTTCTGGGTGCTGCCAGCCTGGGTTAGAGGGCAGAGCAACCCAAAAGGTGCCCTCCCGGCCAGGGGGTTTCTATGCCCACCTTAGCCCTCTGCACAGCACCCCAACAGCCAGGGCCTGGGATATAGTACGTACTACATAGAACAGGCTGTGAGGGTTAGTTTGGTACTTCTCAGTCTTGTTCTTTAGTTTAAGTCATCGCTTTGGGAGATGTCTTGCTGTGTAACTACGTCAATCCACATCCAGACAGTTGTTAGCTCTGTGTGTATGTTACCCAACATGCTGTGCACAAAGAGACAGTGGTGGCGGCCCGCGCTCCTTTAAAGCCCTCTAGTGTTACTAGTCTGGTAGATGGTAATATAAGCCGTCCCCGTCGGCCCTGATAAGAGGCGTCTGCTGAGCAAATCAACACCAGTGACCAGGAAGAGAGGGAGCATGTGTGTGAAGGGGTGGCACCGAAATGCAGCCAACCTGAAATAAGAACAACAAGCATTCCACTAGCCTGATTACCTTAATGACTGGAATCCCCCATGCACTGCCTTTTATGAGTGTTTTGGCTCAATAATATGCCACACACACACACACACACACACACACACACACACACACACACACACCCACACACACACACACACGAGTGCACGCACACACGGAAAAAAGGCACGCGCCGATATAGCACTGATGTAGCAATGAGTGTGTGTGTGTGTGTGTGTGTGTGTGTGTGTGTGTGTGTGTGTGTGTGTGTGTGTGTGTGTGTGTGTGTGTGTGTGTGTATTAAAACAAACAGAAGGGAAAGGACAGAGGAAGAGGAGAATGATGGTATGAAAAACAAAGGACAGAGAGTTGTTTCATCACAAACAGTGTTTTTCCATCTGCAGTCAATCAGTCCATCAGAGGATGGGGATTCTGTTCTGTCAGACTGGGAGTGTATCCTATGATGATTATCACATCATGCTGTAGACACATAGACATTGTCTGGGGATTTCAGTGAGATATGACAGGGCATTAGTCACCCAACAAGCCAAGTAGGACAATATGTGATTGAAATCAATGAGGAGAGTGGAATCTACTCTAGTGGAATCTACTGTAGTGGAATCTACTCTAGTGGAATCTACTCTAGTGGAATCTACTGTAGTGGAATCTACTGTAGTGGAATCTACTCTAGTGGAATCTCCTCTAGTGGAATCTGCTGTAGTGGATCTACTCTAGTGGAATCTACTCTAGTGGAATCTACTCTAGTGGAATCTACTGTAGTGGATCTACTCTAGTGGAATCTACTCTAGTGGAATCTACTGTAGTGGAAACTACTCTAGTGGAATCTACTCTAGTGGAATCTACTGTAGTGGAATCTACTCTAGTGGAATCTACTGTAGTGGAATCTAGTCTAGTGGAATCTACTCTAGTGGAATCTAGTCTAGTGGAATCTAGTCTAGTGGAATCTACTCTAGAGGAATCTACTCTAGTGGAATCTACTCTAGTGGAATCTACTGTAGTGGAATCTACTGTAGTGGAATCTAGTCTAGTGGAATCTAGTCTAGTGGAATCTACTCTAGAGGAATCTACTCTAGTGGAATCTACTCTAGTGGAATCTAGTCTAGTGGAATCTACTGTAGTGGAATCTAGTCTAGTGGAATCTACTCTAGAGGAATCTACTCTAGAGGAATCTACTCTAGTGGAATCTAGTCTAGTGGAATCTAGTCTAGTGGAATCTAGTCTAGTGGAATCTACTGTAGTGGAATCTACTGTAGTGGAATCTAGTCTAGTGGAATCTACTCTAGAGGAATCTACTCTAGAGGAATCTACTCTAGTGGAATCTAGTCTAGTGGAATCTAGTCTAGTGGAATCTAGTCTAGTGGAATCTATTTCCCCTGCAGAACCGTTCTCCCTCCGTTCTCAGCTTGAGATGAAGAGATCTAACAATATATCAGAGAATGAGTTGGTGTTGAAACACTGTGTGTGTGTGTGTGTGTGTGTGTGTGTGTGTGTGTGTGTGTGTGTGTGTGTGTGTGTGTGTGTGTGTGTGTGTGTGTGTGTGTGTGTGTGTGTGTGTGCGCGTGCATGTGTGGGAGTGAGTGTGCGTGTGTGTGTGTGTCCGTGCGTGTGTGAGAGAGGCATGTATCTCTTACACACACACCTCCCCTCCACTCTAGCTGGTGACAGGTAGATATTGTGGCTGTGATAGAGGGAGTAGTCTCATCCACTCTCTGCTCATTGATCACACTGGGGACTGGTACGAGGGCTGATAACAGGCCTTTCTGCATTGATTAAACCCTTAACACACCTTCCTGTATGAACCCATTGTACTGTGTAAACGTAATACATTAAGCCATATACCATCATCATCACATCTTATCAGTTCCCTTGTAGTCTAGTTGATCTGCTGCTAGATGCCAGTCAGTCAACCCAGTGCCTGATCTAAGTTAACTATCTGCTTTAACTTCCTATGACCTACTTCATGCACCATCTACATTGTTGTACACACACACACACACACACACACACACACACACACACACACACACACACACACACACACACACACACACACACACACACTATATTGTGTATTGTCCTGGACAGGTATGTGTGATTTCTGGTGTGTGTGTGTGTGTTGTGAAGAAAGACAGTGTGTTGTAGAATAGATGAATGTACAGCACTCAGCCCCTAGACAGTAGAGGTGGGTGGGAGCCTGCCTAGCCCTGCAGTGAAGTCAGAGTTATGTCAGCCAGATAAGAGACTTTACCTGCAGGGGCGACTCTTCCTCATCCTCCCCCCTACCTGTCTGTGACAGGAGCTTTGTCTCCATAGACCACCACCTATCCCTCCATCCCTCTCTGCTCTTTTCTCCCTCTATCCCTCCCTCCCCAGGTTGCAGGTGAACTTCCTGGGCCCTAGTGTTTGGGCGATAGACTCGGTCTCTCTCTCTTTCTCTGCCTCTCACTCTGTTGTGAGGCGCTCTGCTGCGTTCTCCCCCAACGTTACTGGGCTACAGGGAGCTGAAAGGACACGCTAAGATCAATCACTGAATCTGAAGAAGAAAGGTGATAGATTGAGAGAGTACAGAAGGGGGGGGGTGTCGGAAGGAGGGTGGAAGAGGCAAAGACACAGAGATAGGAGACATATTTACCGGGGAACATAGAGTCCCTTTGATCCTGTCGTCACGGTAACATCGTGGGCATTAGGGCTCCCGAGTGTCGCAGCAGTCTAAGGCACTCCATCTCAGTGCAAGAGGTGTCACTGCAGTCCCTGGTTCGAATCCAGGCTGCATCACATCCTGGATGATTGGCTCGTGTCGTCTGGGGTTGGCTGGGTACAAAAACGTTTTTTTTAAACCGTCTGCTCCCGGCCGAGGGGGCGGAGTCCACATGGGCTACATTGTATTCTGACAGGTGCTGTCTCTCCTAAACAGATCACTAGGCCCTCAACCCATCATTGCAGACCAAAGTCCAACGTCTGGGCCCGGAACATTCATTTGGCACATTCCGTTGGCTGACATCATCGTGGCTGCTCTCTGAGTCTCACACACACACAACGACCAGGTGTTACAGGTGTGGCACTGGATAGCCCAAGATACACACCTAGAAGGTACATGCTGAAGTACTGCATGTCCCAGAGTGCTCAGCTTCCTGGTTTCCAGTGTGGCTGCTGATTGAAAGAGGGTCCATCTCAATAGACTGAAGTAGCTTTGTCTCCTTGTCTCCTTTCCTTCATCTGCACTGACCTGAATAGTCAAAGGAATGACAGCTTTCCCCTCCTGTCTTGTTCTGTCACATAGTATCTAGTAAGGAGATGAGGAGAGGATGCCACTTTAGACTATTGAGATACACCCCCACCAGACATCCCCCGGTCAAGGGACTGAGTCCTCGTCCTCTCTAGAACTCTGTGACCTGATCTAGGATCAACTGTTGAAACGTCATCACAAACAAGCCCCATGTTGTATGTGAGATGGCCACAGATGTGAGATCAGCTGTTGGCTGTGCTGTTGCAGATGTTGTTGTGACTAATCACTACTAAGTGGCTTGTAGCTCTCAGGTGCACTGTGGCGTGCCGTGGTGTAGAGTGGGTGGGATGGTGTGTGTGTGTGTGTGTGTTGTTTTTATGTGCTTGCGTGTGTTGTTTTTATGTGCTTGCGTATGTATAGGTGGGATGTTGGGTGTATCATGTACACACACACACAAATATGTTCTTGTTTCTTGATGTGTTAGCAGGTTTGGGGGGGCAGGAGTGTCCATGCATTTGCGTGCATGTGTGTCTTTGTTAGTACAGTGTGTGTGTGTGTGTGTGTGTGTGTGTGTGTGTGTGTGTGTGTGTGTGTGTGTGTGTGTGTGTGTGTGTGTGTGTGTGTGTGTGTGTGTGTGTGTGTGTGTGTGTGTCAGAGCCACCAGCCAAATCCAACTTTTCAACACAACTTTTATACACCTCATCACATCATCAAATACCTAGGGAGTCATTCTTCCACCACCTTTACCACCTCATTACAGCATCAAATACCTAGGGAGTCATTCTACCACCACCTCTACCTCCTCATTACAGCATCAAATACCTAGGGAGTCATTCTACCACCACCTCTACCACCTCATTACAGCATCAAATACCTAGGGAGTCATTCTACCACCACCTTTACCACCTCATTACAGCATAAAATACCTAGGGAGTCATTCTACCACCACCTTTACCACCTCATTACAGCATCAAATACCTAGAGAGTCATTCTACCACCACCTTTACCACCTCATTACAGCATCAAATACCTAGGGAGTCATTCTACCACCACCTTTACCACCTCATTACAGCATCAAATACCTAGGGAGTCATTCTACCACCACCTCTGCCACCTCATTACAGCATCAAATTCCTAGGGAGTCATTCTACCACCACCTCTACCACCTCATTACAGCATCAAATACCGATTTTTTTATTTATTTTTTGTAATAATGACAATTACAACAATACTGAATGAACACTTATATTAACTTAATATAATACATCAATAAAATCAATTTAGCCTCAAATAAATAATGAAACATGTTCAATTTGGTTTAAATAATGCAAAACAAAGTGTTGGAGAAGAAAGTAAAAGTGCAATATGTGCCATGTAAGAAAGCTAACGTTTAAGTTCCTTGCTCAGAACATGGGAACATATGAAAGCTGGTGGTTCCTTTTAACATGAGTCTTCAATATTCCCAGGTAAGAAGTTTTAGGTTGTAGTTATTATAGGAATTATAGGACTATTTCTCTCTATACGATTTGTATTTCATATTGATTTTGCACTGCGTTTTGTATAGCCTGCAAGACTGTCCATGTCGTGAGTACTGTCTAGTGTTGTTTTTCAAGTGCATGCCTTACATGTTTTGTCAGTAATAAACATGAGTGTCCACAATCCCGCTGCGCCTTGGTCCTTCTCTATCCAGTATGACATTTTCAGCGACGAGTACGACATAATCTGTGACAGAATTCCCCACCAAACCAGGACCAAGCAGCGGAAGAAGTCTGGCGAGGACTGGGGAACACGACGGGTAAGGGAGACAGAGAGGCACCCCCAAGATTTTTTTAGGGGGGGGCACAAGGGCTGTTTGACGGGGCAAGACTGGAGTGCCAGTCAACAGTTACCAGAGCTGCCCGCCAGTCAACAGTCACCAGAGCTGCCCGCCAGTCAACAGTCACCAGAGCCGCCCGCTAGTCAGGAGCCGCCAGAGCCGCCCGCTAGTCAGGAGCCGCCAGAGCCGCCCGCTAGTCAGAAGCTGCCAGAGTGGTCCAACTGCCCGGAGCTGCCAGAGTGGCCCGACTGCCCGGAGCTGCCAGAGTGGCCCGACTGCCCGGAGCTGCCAGAGTGGCCCGACTGCCCGGAGCTGCCAGAGTGGCCCGACTGCCCTCCGGCCCAGCCCGAGGGGCCCTCCTGTCCTCCGGCCCAGCCCGAGGGGCCCTCCTGTCCTCCGGCCCAGCCCGAGGGGCCCTCCTGTCCTCAGGCCCAGCCTGAGGGGCCCTCCTGTTCTCCGGCCCATCCCGAGGGGCCCTCCTGTCCTCCGGCCCAGCCCGAGGGGCCCTCCTGTCCTCCGGCCCAGCCCGAGTGGCCCTCCTGTCCTCCGGCCCAACCCGAGTGGTCCGTCTGCCAGGGTCAGCCCGAGTGGCACGTCTGCCCGGCGCAGCTAGCGGCGCCACCGAAGTGGGCGACGCCAAAGGTGGAACGAAGTCCACGTCCTGCACCTGAGCCACCTCCCTTCCCTCCCTTATTGTTTAGGGGTTATTGTTTGTTGGTTTTGTTGGGGTATTGGGGATTTTCTTGTGTTTTTCTTTTTTTTAGGTGCATCCCGGGGTCTGCACCTTGAGGGGGGGGTAGTGTCACGTCCTGACCAGCAGAGGGCGTATTGCTTAGTCTTGGTCAGGATGTGGCAGGTGGTTTGTGTTTGTTAAATGTTGTGTTGGTGATTGGGACTTCCAATTGAAGGCAGGTGTGTATAGTTGCCTTTGATTGGAAGTCCTATATAGGTGTGTGTGTTTTTCTTTGGGGTTGTGGGGAATTGATTTTGCACTGCGTTTTGTATAGCCTGCAAGACTGTCCATGTCGTGAGTACTGTCTAGTGTTGTTTTTCAAGTGGATGCCTTACATGTTTTGTCAGTAATAAACATGAGTGTCCACAATCCCGCTGCGCCTTGGTCCTTCTCTCTCCCATACGACATATTCGCCGAAGAGTACGACATTTTCTGTGACACAGTGTAACAGTATAGCTTCCGTCCCTCTCCTCGCTCCTACCTGGGCTCGAACCAGGAACACATCGACAACAGCCACCCTCGAAGCAGCGTTACCCATGCAGATCAAGGGGACAACTACTCCAAGTCTCAGAGCGAGTGACGTTTGAAACGCTATTAGCGTGCACCCGGCTAACTAGCGAGTTGATAGGCTTGAAGGGGTGGAACGTTCCAACAGGAATCTGTTCCAAAAAACGTAAAGTAAAAGGTTGCCAACCAACAACGCATACAAAGTAGCAACGCATACAAACCTAGCTAACTAGCTGCCGAATAGGCATCAACTCACCACGTAGCTTATTCTTAATGTTTGTCCATAGGCAAACAGACATGTGAGGACAGACATTTTTCAGAATAAACGTGATGAGTGAAAAACGCAATGAAATAGACCACTCCCTACCAGGTATCTTATTCTGCTGCTATACAACTTTGTATGCGTTGTTTTTTGGAAACCTTGTTATTTACAAAGTTTTTGGAATAGATTCCTGTTGGAACGTTCCACAAATTATACCCACCCAGGTTGAAGTCATAAACAGCGCAATGCTTGAAGCACAGCGAAGGGCTGTTTGAATGAATGCTTATGAGCCTGCTGGTGCCTACCACCGCTCAGTCAGACTGCTCTATCAAATCATAGACTTAATTATAATATAATAAACACACAGAAATACGATCCTGAGGTCATTAATATGGTCGAATCTGGAAACTATCATCTCGAAAACAAAAGTTTTTTTCTTTCAGTGACATACGCAACCGTTCCGTATTTTATCTAACGGGTGACTAAGTCTAAATATTCCTGTTAGGCATTGATGTTTATGGTTAGGTACATTGGTGCAACGACAGTACTTTTTTCGCAAATGCGCTTGTTAAATCAACACCCGTTTGTCGAAGTAGGCTGTGATTCAATGAAAATTAACAGGCACCGCATCGATCATATGCAACGCAGGACACGTTAGATAAACTAGTAATATCATCAACCATGTGTAGTTAACTAGTGATTATGTTAAGATTGATAGTTTTTTATAAGTCTAATGCTAGCTAGCAACTTACCTTTGCTTCTTGCTGCCCTCGCGTAACAGGTAGTCAGCCTATTAATCCTTGTGGAGTGCAATGTAACCCCTGTTTCTAGGCCGTCATTGTAAATAAGAATGTGTTCTTAATCTGACTTGCCTAGTTAAATAAAGGTGTAAAAATATATATATATATAAATAAATAGGCAAATCGGTGGCCAAAAATACCGATTACCGATTGTTATGAAAACTTGAAATCGGCCCTAATTAATCGGCCATTCCGATTAATCGGTCGACCTCTACTGGGGAGTCATTCTACCACCACCTCCACCTCTACCACCTCATCACATCATCAAATACCTAGGGAGTCATTCACCAACCACCTCCACCTCATCACAGCATCAAATACCTAGGGAGTCATTTTATCACCACCTCCACCTCATCACAGCATCAAATACCTAGGGAGTCATTCTTCCACCACCTCCACCTCTACCACTTCATCACAGCATCAAATACCTAGGGAGTCATTCTACCACCACCACCCCCACCACCTCTACCGCCATCTCCACCACCCCCACCTCCACCACCTCTACCCCCAGCTCCACCTCTACCGCCACCACCACCTCCACCACCTCTACCACCACCCCCATCTCCATCTCCACCTCCACCACCTCTACTGCCACTTCCACCACCCCCACCACCTCTACCTCCACCACCTCTACTGCCACCACCCCACCACCTCTACCTCCACCACCACCACCTCTACCTCCATCACCCCAACCACCTCTACTTCCACCCCCACCACCTCTACCTCCACCACCTCTACTGCCACCTCCACCACCCCACCACCTGTACCTCCACCACAACCACCTCTACCTCCACCACTTCTACCCCCACAACCCCCACCATCTCTACCTCCACCACCTCTACCTCCACCGCCCCACCACCACCCCCACCACCTCTACCTCCACCCCCACCACCTCTACCTCCACCACCCCCACCACCTATACCTCCAACACCACCACCACCTCTACCTCCACCGCCCCACCACCTCTACCTCCACCACCCCCACCACCTCTACCTCCACCACCACCACCTCTACCTCCACCCCACCACCACCTCTACCTCCACCCCACCACCTCTACCTCCACCACCCCAACCACCTCTACCTCCACCACCACCACCTCTACCTCCATCACCACCACCTCTACCTCCACCACCCCCAACACCACCACCCCAACCACCTCTACCATCACCCCCACCTCCACCACCTCTACCTCCACCACCTCACCTATCTGTGGAACGAACCAACACCATGCATTTAAACAACCTGTTTATTGTGCTGCAGAACTAACCAACACAATGCATTTAAATGACCCATTGAGTGTGTTGCCAACCTGGACTCATGAGTGGACGTAATATAGTAAATGTAAATCTATCTATATCAATTCCCTTGTGATATGTTAAGTTTTATATAGCATGTATTAATTTGTGGATATCCATCATCCATTTTGTTTGATATATTACAAATTGCAATTCATACAATATGTTACAAATTTGCAATACGTATGTAATTTATGAATTCCAATTTTTGGGGGCTAACGTTAGCTAGGTGTCTAGGTGGCTAGGGGTAACGGTTAGGATTAAGGTTAAGGCTTAGGAGTTAGGTTAAAGGGTTAAGGTTAGGGTTAGGGGAAAAGGTTAGCTAACATGCTAAGTAGTTGCAAAGTAGCTAAAAAAGTTATAAGTAGTTGCAAAGTTGCTAATGAACTTTTATTTAACTAGGCAAGTCAGTTAAGAACAAATTCTTACTTACAATGATGGCCTACTGGGGAACAGTGGGTGAACTGCCTTGTTCAGGGGCAGAACGACAGATGTTTCCCTTGTCAGCTCGGGAATCCGATCTAGCAACGTTTCGGTTACTGGCTCAATGCTCTAACCACTAGACTACCTGTCTCTAACCACCAGGCTACCTGTCTCTAACTGTCTCTAACCACTAGGCTACCTGTCTCTAACCACTAGGCTACCTGTCTCTAACCACCAGGCTACCTGTCTCTAACCACTAGGCTACCTGTCTCTAACCACTAGGCTACCTGTCTCTAACCACTAGGCTACCTGCCTCTAACCACTAGGCTACCTGCCTCTAACCACTAGGCTACCTGCCTCTAACCACTAGGCTACCTGTCTCTAACCACTAGACTACCTGTCTCTAACCACTAGGCTACCTGTCTCTAACCACTAGGCTACTTGTCTCTAACCACTAGGCTACCTGTCTCTAACTACTAGGCTACCTGTCTCTAACCACTAGGCTACCTGTCTCTAACCACTAGGCTACCTGTCTCTAACCACTAGGCTACCTGTCTCTAACCACTAGGCTACCTGTCTCTAACCACTAGGCTACATGTCTCTAACCACTAGGCTACCTGTCTCTAACCACTAGGCTACCTGTCTCTAACCACTAGGCTACCTGTCTCTAACCACTAGGCTACCTGTCTCTAACCACTAGGCTACCTGTTTCTAAACACTAGGCTACCTGTCTCTAACCACTAGACTACCTGTCTCTAACCACTAGGCTACCTGTCTCTAACCACTAGGCTACCTGTCTCTAACCACTAGGCTACCTGTCTCTAACCACTAGGCTACCTGTCTCTAACCACTAGGCTACCTGTCTCTAACCACTAGGCTACCTGTCTCTAACCACTAGACTACCTGTCTCTAACCACTAGGCTACCTGTCTCTAACCACTAGACTACCTGTCTCTAACCACTAGGCTACCTGTCTCTAACCACTAGGCTACCTGTCTCTAACCCACTAGGCTACCTGTCTCTAACCACTAGACTACCTGTCTCTAACCACTAGGCTACCTGTCTCTAACCACTAGGCTACCTGTCTCTAACCACTAGACTACCTGTCTCTAACCACTAGACTACCTGTCTCTAACCACTAGACTACCTGTCTCTAACCACTAGACTACCTGTCTCTAACCACTAGACTACCTGTCTCTAACCACTAGACTACCTGTCTCTAACCACTAGGCTACCTGTCTCTAACCACTAGGCTACCCGTCTCTAACCACTAGGCTACCCGTCTCTAACCACTAGGCTACCCGTCTCTAACCACTAGCTCCCTTCTCTAACCACTAGGCTACCCGTCTCTAACCACTAGGCTACCTGTCTCTAACCACTAGACTACCCGTCTCTAACCACTAGGCTACCCGTCTCTAACCACTAGGCTACCTGTCTCTAACCACTAGGCTACCTGTCTCTAACCACTAGGCTACCTGTCTCTAACCACTAGGCTACCCGTCTCTAACCACTAGGCTACCTGTCTCTAACCACTAGACTACCTGTCTCTAACCACTAGGCTACCTGTCTCTAACCACTAGGCTACCTGTCTCTAACCACTAGACTACCTGTCTCTAACCACTAGGCTACCTGTCTCTAACCAGTAGGCTACCTGTCTCTAACCACTAGGCCACCTGTCTCTAACCACTAGACTACCTGTCTCTAACCACTAGGCTACCTGTCTCTAACCACTAGGCTACCTGTCTCTAACCACTAGGCTACCTGTCTCTAACCACTAGACTACCTGTCTCTAACCACTAGGCTACCTGTCTAAATTCTCCGTGGTGAGATTGGAACACTAACCTTTGTGTTGTTAGACGTTCGTGTTATACACCTACCCCTCCACTCCAACCAACCACTCTCCTTTCATTTTTTGCCGTAGCCTTTTACACTCATACCCGTATACGGTTGATATGTCAGATTTGGGCACTGATAAATGCCTACATTGGAACACAGTAGCTGTACAGTAACATGCTAAACATGACATCAGAGCTCAGGCTCTGTGCTTCACAGCGCTGTATGGGCTTTGACTGACAGACGTTCTGAACATTCACAACAGCACACCCACCTGAATGCACTCATGACTCCTTTCTATGCTCACCAAAATGATGATCTGTTTCCCTGAATTGCATTGTGAAATCCTAACACTGTAATATCGTATTTTATGACTTAGTTACTCGTGTTGGCATTAGAGCCGGCTTTCAGATGATACCCACCTGACCTAGATTGCGATTTATAATGGACCATTTTTTGATTCCATTAACAACAACAGTAATTGTGTGATGGCGGGGATTCAGGGTTGTTTTCCAAGCAAAACAACTACAAGTGTTCTTGCTGTATTTCCTCAAATTAACTGATATTGGTTGCATAAACATATTTAGCAGCTGTTATTGGGGGTGTAGCGAAATGCTTGTGTTCCTAGCTCCAACAGGAACTGTGTACACTTTGTAGAGGTGTGTGTCCACTTGGAGACACCAGTTAGTCCTCTCACTCAAACACTTGTCATTTGTTTGTCTTATGTTGCACCTACACCACATTTTCCAGGAATATTTGTATCATGTTAATGAATGTACAGTATCCAGACTATTTTCAGATTTCGTTATCAAAAACTGCGGCGAAAAGTACAGTAAATGTAAAATGCACATAAAATCAACACAACAGTGTAATGTTTGTATTCAGTCTTGTCAGGTGAACTGTTGTGTCCTCACCTTTTATTTTTTTATTTAACCTTTATTCAACCTTTATTTAACTAGGCAAGTCAGTTAAGAACAAATTCTTATTAACAATGACGGCCTACCCCGGCCAAACCTTAAACCGGATGACACTGAGCCAATTGTGTGCCGCCAAATGGGACTCCCAATCATGGCCGATTTGTGATACAGCCTGGAATCGAACCAGGGTCTGTAGTGATGCCTCTAGCACTACAGGGTCTGTAGTGACGCCTCTAGAGATGCAGTGCCTTAGACCTTAAGTTTAATCATTTTCCCATAATCTCAGAACGGTTCCCTTTTCATTGCTACCATGATTATGCATAGCATATGCTTTTAAGAAACATTTCAATTAAGCCCTATGCATATAGGCCAATTCCCATGAGTGTAAAGGATTAAGTAACCTTCTGTCTCCTGTAACCATATCAAACATAACATATCGTACTGATTTAAGTGCCCAGGATTTACCTTTACTATGTTACGTCTAGTCTATGATACCAGGCTGGTGCTGCAGAGTCACTCCTCAGTTTCCTCATGTGGCTCTGAACACAGACATACACACACACACACACACTGTTAAAATGTACCAGCTGCAACAAACAGGTTTTTTAGTTTTGTTCAGCCACTCTTTTAGACAGTCAGTAGTTTCAGCTGCTCCTTTGATAGAGTGGTGCACAACAAGCAGAACAAGCCACAACACCCACGCAGACCTATTAGGCCTATCCCACAACAGGGCTCTTAACAGAGGGGTAGTGACTTGGTAGTGACACAAGCCAGGACAGACCACTGGAGGGTGAGGAGGTGGAGGAGGGCTGGTGGTGGTGGTGGTGGTGGTGGTGGTGGAGGAGGGCTGGTGGTCCTAAACAGGACAGACCACTGGGGGGTGAGGAGGTGGAGGAGGGCTGGTGGTGGTGGTGGAGGGCTGGTGGTGGTGGAGGAGGGCTGGTGGTGGTGGTGCAGGAGGGCTGGTGGTGGTGGTGGTGGTGGTGGTGGTGGTGGTGGTGGAGGAGGGCTGGTGGTCCTAAACAGGACAGACCACTGGAGGGTGAGGAGGTGGAGGAGGGCTGGTGGTGGTGGAGGAGGGCTGGTGGTGGTGGTGCAGGAGGGCTGGTGGTGGTGGTGGTGGTGGTGGTGGTGGTGGTGGTGGAGGAGGGCTGGTGGTCCTAAACAGGACAGACCACTGGAGGGTGAGGAGGTGGTGGAGGGCTGGTGGTGGTGGAGGAGGAGGGCTGGTGGTGGTGGAGGAGGGCTGGTTGTCCTAAACAGGACAGACCACTGGGGGGTGGAGGAGGTGGTGGTGGTGGAGGAGGGCTGGTTGTCCTAAACAGGACAGACCACTGGGGGGTGGAGGAGGTGGTGGGGGAGGGCTGGTGGTGGTGGTGGAGGAGGGCTGGTGGTCCTAAACAGGACAGACCACTGGGGGGTGGAGGAGGTGGTGGAGGAGGGCTGGTGGTGGTGGTGGAGGAGGGCTGGTGGTCCTAAACAGGACAGACCACTGGGGGGTGGAGGAGGTGGTGGTGGTGGTGGAGGAGGGCTGGTGGTGGTGGTGGAGGAGGGCTGGTGGGGGTGGTGGAGGAGGGCTGGTGGTGGTGGTGGAGGAGGGCTGGTGGTGGTGGTGGAGGAGGGCTGGTGGTCCTAAACAGCCAGTTTAGTTGTACAGTAGGATCCTCTCTCTGCCCCCCTCCACCTGTCAACATTACAGTTGTGTCTGGGTGGTAGGCAGCTACAGTATTTCAAAAAGAATCATTTGCATTTCTGAGTGACTGCATGCCTGTTTTTACTGTATGTGGTGGACTCAGGATGTGTGTGTTGGACGGTGAAGAGTTGATGACAGAGCTCCAGATGGATTGTGGGAGCTGGTGATGATGATGAAGGGTTAGCGGTCTGCTTGTCCAGGTGTGTATTGGAAGTGGTTGGGCTGGGGCTGAGGTGCTGTGTGTGTCCCCGGGTCATGCAGAGTTCTCTGGGCTGTGTGTGTGTGTGTCTTTGGCTACCGTGTTTGTTTGCAGTCTGATCCCCTTCATAAAGGACTGAGATGAGAGCACTAACAGTTGTGTTGAAGACTGCTCTTTCTCTAATGTCACACATCGCTGGTGGAAAACACTTCTATGTTGAGGGGTGCGTGTGTGTGTGTGTGTGTGTGTGTGTGTGTGTGTGTGTGTGTGTGTGTGTGTGTGTGTGTGTGTGTGTGTGTGTGTGTGTGTGTGTGTGTGTGTGTGTGTGTGACGGACAAATGGCAATACTAACCCCTGTTTTCTCTCCCTCTCTCTCTCTCTCTCTCTCTCTCTCTCATAGTGACATATTTGATGCCATGTTCCCTGTCATGCACATTGCGGGAGAGACAGTTATTCAGCAAGGTTTGTGAACATAATGTATAATGTGTTAACTCTGTAATACACACATGTACAGAACACATAGTAGACCTACTGTACATACTGAAACTGAACTGTAGTATTACCACACACACACACACACACACACACACACACACACACACATACTGTAGTACTCCTGCAGACATGCAGTACTGACTGTACTCCCTCTCTTTCTACCAGATGTCAGTGTGACTTCCTCCAAGTCTGACAGTTGTCACTAGTTACCACAGCCACAAAGTCAAAATTGCCTATATTGGTCAAATTCATGAAAACAAAAATGTGCTTTCTTGTCTTAATTTAAGGTTAGTGTTAGGCATAAGGTTAGCAGTGTGATTAAGGTTAGGGTTAGGTTTAAAATCAGATTTTAAGAAGATACCTTTTAGAAATAGGCAGGGTTTATGACCTTGTGGCTGTGCCAGCTAGTAACGACCCAGTCTAACCACAGCAGTCCAAGGTCTCAGTCTAGACATCCCATAGCCTTTCAAGCTAAACAGAGCCAATCTGGTCCAGACATATTTGTTGGGGGGGGGGGGTCCCTATCGAACACAGACTCACAGACAAACAAACACACGTAGCCACACACTTACTGTAAGCTCTCACACACACAGAGACAGACACAAACACACAGTATAGAGTAGATTGAGGCAATAGGCACACATATAGGCATGTACACACCCTCTCTCTCTCCCTCCCTGCTTCCCCCAGACCGTGGTCCTGTGGTGGACTGTACAGTATCTGTCCTAATTTGGTGATAACTAGGAGGTGGCTGAAGAGAGAGAGAGGGGGGGGGGGAGAGAGGCAGTGGGGAAGGGAGACAGAGGGAGAGAGAGAGAGGCAGTGGGGAAGGGAGACAGAGGGAGAGAGAGAGGCAGTGGGGAAGGGAGACAGAGGGAGAGAGAGAGAGAGAGAGGCAGTGGGGAAGGGAGAGAGAGAGAGGCAGTGGGGAAGGGAGAGAAAGAGAGAGAGAGAGAGAGAGAGAGAGAGTGGGGAAGGGAGACAGAGGGAGAGAGAGAGAGGCAGTGGGGAAGGGAGACAGAGGGAGAGAGAGAGAGGCAGTGGGGAAGGGAGACAGAGGGAGAGAGAGTGGGGAAGGGAGACAGAGGGAGAGAGAGAGAGACAGTGGGGAAGGGAGACAGAGGGAGAGAGAGAGAGGCAGTGGGGAAGGGAGACAGAGGGAGAGAGAGAGAGAGAGGCAGTGGGGAAGGGAGACAGAGGGAGAGAGAGAGGGAGAGAGAGAGAGAGAGAGAGAGTGGGGAAGGGAGACAGAGGGAGAGAGAGAGAGAGAGAGAGGCAGTGGGGAAGGGAGACAGAGGGAGAGAGAGAGAGACAGTGGGGAAGGGAGACAGAGAGAGAGAGACAGTGGGGAAGGGAGACAGATATATATATATATATATATATATATATATATATACAGTATAAAAACTGAGTGTACAGGACATTAAGAACACCTGCTCTTTCCATGACATAAACTGACCAGGTGAATCCAGGTGAAAGCTATGATCCTTTATTTATGTCATTTACATTACATTTACATTACATTTAAGTCATTTAGCAGACGCTCTTATCCAGAGCGACTTACAAATTGGTGCATTCACCTATAATATCCAGTAGAACAACCACTTTACAATAGTGCATCTAAATCTTTTAAAGGGGGGGGGGTTAGAAGGATTACTTTATCCTATCCCAGGTATTCCTTAAAGAGGTGGGGTTTCAGGTGTCTCCGGAAGGTGGTGATTGACTCCGCTGTCCTGGCATCGTGAGGGAGCTTATTCCACCATTGGGGTGCCAGAGCAGCGAACAGTTTTGACTGGGCTGAGCGGGAACTGTGCTTCCTCAGAGGTAGGGAGGCGAGCAGGCCAGAGGTGGATGAACGCAGTGCCCTTGTTTGGGTGTAGGGCCTGATCAGAGCCTGAAGGTACGGAGGTGCCGTTCCCCTCACAGCTCCGTAGGCAAGCACCATGGTCTTGTAGCGGATGCGAGCTTCAACTGGAAGCCAGTGGAGAGAGCGGAGGAGCGGGGTGACGTGAGAGAACTTGGGAAGGTTGAACACCAGACGGGCTGCGGCGTTCTGGATGAGTTGTAGGGGTTTGATGGCACAGGCAGGGAGCCCAGCCAACAGCGAGTTGCAGTAATCCAGACGGGAGATGACAAGTGCCTGGATTAGGACCTGCGCCGCTTCCTGTGTGAGGCAGGGTCGTACTCTGCGAATGTTGTAGAGCATGAACCTACAGGATCGGGTCACCGCCTTGATGTTAGTGGAGAACGACAGGGTGTTGTCCAGGATCACGCCAAGGTTCTTAGCACTCTGGGAGGAGGACACAAGGGAGTTGTCAACCGTGATGGCGAGATCATGGAACGGGCAGTCCTTCCCCGGGAGGAAGAGCAGCTCCGTCTTGCCGAGGTTCAGCTTGAGGTGGTGATCCGTCATCCACACTGATATGTCTGCCAGACATGCAGAGATGCGATTCGCCACCTGGTTGTCAGAAGGGGGAAAGGAGAGGATTAATTGTGTGTCGTCTGCATAGCAATGATAGGAGAGACCGTGTGAGGATATGACAGAGCCAAGTGACTTGGTGTATAGCGAGAATAGGAGAGGGCCTAGAACAGAGCCCTGGGGGACACCAGTGGTGAGAGCACGTGGTGCGGAGACAGATTCTCGCCACGCCACCTGGTAGGAGCGACCTGTCAGGTAGGACGCAATCCAAGCGTGGGCCGCGCCGGAGATGCCCAGCTCGGAGAGGGTGGAGAGGAGGATCTGATGGTTCACAGTATCAAAGGCAGCAGATAGGTCTAGAAGGATGAGAGCAGAGGAGAGAGAGTTAGCTTTAGCAGTGCGGAGAGCCTCCGTGACACAGAGAAGAGCAGTCTCAGTTGAATGCCCAGTCTTGAAACCTGACTGATTAGGATCAAGAAGGTCATTCTGAGAGAGATAGCAGGAGAGCTGGCCAAGGACGGCACGTTCAAGAGTTTTGGAGAGAAAAGAAAGAAGGGATACTGGTCTGTAGTTGTTGACATCGGAGTGATCGAGTGTAGGTTTTTTCAGAAGGGGTGCAACTCTCGCTCTCTTGAAGACGGAAGGGACGTAGCCAGCGGTCAAGGATGAGTTGATGAGCGAGGTGAGGTAGGGGAGAAGGTCTCCGGAAATGGTCTGGAGAAGAGAGGAGGGGATAGGGTCAAGTGGGCAGGTTGTTGGGCGGCCGGCCGTCACAAGACGCGAGATTTCATCTGGAGAGAGAGGGGAGAAAGAGGTCAAAGCACAGGGTAGGGCAGTGTGAGCAGGACCAGCGGTGTCGCTTGACTTAGCAAACGAGGATCGGATGTCGTCAACCTTCTTTTCAAAATGGTTGACGAAGTCATCCGCAGTGAGGGAGGAGGGGGGGGGGAGGGGGAGGGGGAGGAGGATTCAGGAGGGAGGAGAAGGTAGCAAAAAGCTTCCTAGGGTTAGAGGCAGATGCTTGGAATTTAGAGTGGTAGAAAGTGGCTTTAGCAGCAGATACAGAAGAGGAAAATGTAGAGAGGAGGGAGTGAAAGGATGCGAGGTCCGCAGGGAGGCGAGTTTTCCTCCATTTCCGCTCGGCTGCCCGGAGCCCTGTTCTGTGAGCTCGCAGTGAGTCGTCGAGCCACGGAGCAGGAGGGGAGGACCGAGCCGGCCTGGAGGATAGGGGACAGAGAAAATCAAAGGATGCAGAGAGGGAGGAGAGGAGGGTTGAGGAGGCAAAATCAGGAGATAGGTTGGAGAAGGTTTGAGCAGAGGGAAGAGATGATAGGATGGAAGAGGAGAGAGTAGCAGGAGAGAGAGAGCGAAGGTTGGGACGGCGCAATACCATCCGAGTAGGGGCAGAGTGAGAAGTTTTTGATGAGAGCGAGAGGGAAAAGGATACAAGGTAGTGGTCGGAGACTTGGAGAGGAGTTGCAATGAGATTAGTGGAAGAACAGCATCTAGTAAAGATGAGGTCAAGCGTATTGCCTGCCTTGTGAGTAGGGGGGGAAGGTGAGAGGGTGAGGTCAAAAGAGGAGAGGAGTGGAAAGAAGGAGGCAGAGAGGAATGAGTCGAAGGTAGACGTGGGGAGGTTAAAGTCACCCAGAACTGTGAGAGGTGAGCCATCCTCAGGGAAGGAACTTATCAAGGCATCAAGCTCATTGATGAACTCTCCAAGGGAACCTGGAGGGCGATAAATGATGAGGATGTTAAGCTTGAAAGGGCTGGTAACTGTGACAGCATGGAATTCAAATGAGGAGATAGACAGATGGGTCAGGGGAGAAAGAGAGAATGTCCACTTGGGAGAGATGAGGATTCCAGTGCCACCACCCCGCTGGCTCGATGCTCTAGGGGTATGCGAGAACACGTGGGCAGACGAGGAGAGAGCAGTAGGAGTAGCAGTGTTATCTGTGGTGATCCATGTTTCCGTCAGCGCCAGGAAGTCTAGGGACTGGAGGGTAGCATAGGCTGAGATGAACTCAGCCTTGTTGGCCGCAGACCGGCAGTTCCAGAGGCTGCCGGAGACCTGGAACTCCACGTGGGTCGTGCGCGCTGGGACCACCAGGTTAGAGTGGCAGCGGCCACGCGGTGTGAAGCGTTTGTATGGCCTGTGCAGAGGGGAGAGAACAGGGATAGACAGACACATAGTTGACAAGCTACAGAAGAGGCTACGCTAATGCAAAGGAGATTGGAATGACAAGTGGACTACACGTCTCGAATGTTCAGAAAGTTAAGCTTACGTTGCAAAAAATCTTATTGACTAAAATGAAGAAAATGATACAGTACTGCTGGCTGGTGGAGTAGGCTAGCTAGCAGTGGCTGCGTTGTTGACTTTGTTTGACCGTGTAGCTGGCTAGGTGTAGCTGGCTAGGTGACCTCGATAGTTTCAGTACTACACCTTGTCATGATACAAAAGCAACTTTGTAGCTAGCTAACATAACACTAATCAAGACGTTCCTTTGTAATGTATTTAGTTTCTACAGTGTTACTAGTTGGCTGTCACTTCTTAATTCCACTTCAGTCAGTGTAGATGAAGGGGAGTAGATGGGTTAGAGAAGGATTGCTAAGCTTTGAGACAATTGAGACAAGGATTGTGTATATGTACCATTCAGAGGGTGAATGGGCAAGACAAAAGATTGAAGTGCCTTTGAACAGGGTATGATAGTAGGTACCAGGCACACCAGTTTGAGTGTGTCAAGAACTGCAACGCTGCTGGGTTTTTCACACTCAACAGTTTCTCATGTGTATCAAGAATGATCCATCACCCAAATGACATCCAGCCAACTTGACACAACTTTGGGAAGCATTGGAGTCAACATGGGCCAGCATCCCTGTGGAAAACTTTCAACACCATGTAGAGTCCATTCCCCGACAAATTGAGGCTGTTCTGAGAGCAAAATGAGGTGCATCTCAATATTAGGAAGGTGTTCTTAATGTTTTGTACAGTCAGTGTATATAATGGACTATCCAGGTATGACTAAACTGTTATCCTGATGTAACACGGTGGCCTAGCCTAACTGGTGGCCTAGCTCATCTTAATCTGCTGCATTTCAAATGTAGGATCAACCCCTGTCTGTGTTACCAAGGAATCTGTGTCTGGCCATGTGCATAATGAAGGCACCTTCTAATTGTCACGTCTAGGCTAGTTTCAAAAACACTTTCTATCTGCTGTAATTTGAGGTTGAAAATGCCCTCAAATGACCCCAGCTCTCACACAACAGCAGAACACACCATGTCAGAGAAGAGGCTCAGGCAGATCTTAAGACTTGAATTCTACTACAGTATTTAAGTAAAAAGTACAGATGAAGAATCTTAATTTGATCACCCTGTTGCAGAAGAACATCCCTGCAATGCAGGAAATGTAAAAGTGTATTTGAGGTTTAAAATGGCTTCTGAAGTTTGTAATTTCCTACTTTGAAATTTCCGATTTGATTTTCCCTTACGAAAAATGTGTCAACCCCAACCAAAAGGTCCATTAATTATAAACCATGTAATAATTCACGTTTCTTGTTGCTGGAGGATCATTTTCCTGCTGTAGAAAATTGGCTCAAATTAAGATCCTATATCGGTACAAATACAGACCTACACAGTATATCAAAAGAGTCAATAGAACCTCTGTCAAGAGTTGCTAGGAGTGGTGGTAGGAGTCAGGCGCAGAGAGCAGAGGTAAGGAACTTTGTGTTTATTAAATAAAACACAACACAAACGACGCCAACACAACCGGCGTGGAAAAAATGCAAATTGCCCACAACAGGTGCATAGCATGAATATAAGATAATAGTAGTAGATCGCCAGCACATCCAAATACAAAAAACACAACCTGACGCTAAATAATCCCGCACAACACTGGGCGGGTTAACCATGCTTAAATAACCAAAATCAATAAACCAAATGAGGAACAGGTGCAAACAATAAGACATACCAAACGAAAAGGAAAAAGGGATCAGCGGCGGCTAGTAGGTCGGCGACGACGACCGCCGAGCGCCGCCCGAGCAGGCAGGGGAGCCACCTTCGGTGGGATTCGTGACAGTACCCCCCTCCTGACGCGCGGCTCCCGCAGCGCGCCGCCACCGACCTCGAGGGCGACCCGGAGGACGAGGTGCAGGGCGATCCCCATGAAGGCGGTGGAACTCCCTCAGTAGTGGGGGGTCCAAAATGTCCCTCCTGGGTACCCAGCACCTCTCCTCCGCGCCGTACCCCTCCCAGTCGACGAGGTACTGTAGGCCCCCCCCCCGAAGTCTGGAGTCCAGAATGGCGCGTATCCTATACGCCGGGGACCCCCCAATGTCCAGCGGGGGGGGAGGAACCTCCGGCACCTCACCTTCCTGCATGGGACCAGCCACCACCGGCCTGAGGAGAGACACATGAAACGAGGGGTTAATACGGTAGTAAGATGGAAGTTGTAATCGGTAACACACCTCGTTTATCCTCCTCAGGACTTTAAACGGCCCTACACACTGCGGACCCAGCTTCCGGCAGGGCAAGCGGAGGGGCAGGTTTCTAGCCGAGAGCCAGACTCGATCCCCCGGTGCAAACACAGGGGTCTCACTGCGGTGCTGGTCAGCGCTCTTCTTTTGCCGTCCACTCGCCTTGGTGAGTGCGTCCTTGACGGCTCTCCATGTGTCCTTCGAGCGCTGTACCCAATCCTCCACCGCAGGAGCCTCGGTCTGGCTCTGGTGCCATGGAGCCAGGACCGGCTGGTAGCCCAACACGCACTGGAACGGTGACATGTTGGTAGATGAGTGCCGCAGAGAATTTTGGGCTATTTCTGCCCATGGCACGTATCTCGCCCATTCTCTGGGCCGGTCCTGGCAATACGTCCTTAGAAACCTACCCACCTCTTGGTTCACCCTCTCAACCTGCCCATTACTCTCGGGGTGGAAACCCGAGGTCAGGCTGACCGAGACCCCCAAACGTTCCATGAACGCCCTCCAAACTCTGGACGTGAACTGGGGACCCCGATCAGAAACGATGTCCTCGGGCACCCCGTAGTGCCGGAAGACATGGGTAAACAGTGCCTCCGCAGTCTGCAGAGCCGTAGGGAGACCGGGCAACGGGATGAGACGACAGGACTTCGAGAACCGATCCACAACGACCAGGATAGTGGTGTTCCCCTGAGATACGGGAAGGTCAGTGAGGAAGTCCACTGACAAGTGTGACCACGGCCGCTGTGGAACGGGGAGGGGGTGTAATTTCCCTCTAGGCAGGTGTCGAGGAGCCTTGCTCTGAGCGCACACCGAGCAGGAGGAAACATAGAACCGCACGTCTTTACCCAAGGTGGGCCACCAGTATTTCCCCCTCAGGTTCCGCACTGTCCTCTCAATCCCAGGGTGACCCGAAGAGGGGAGATTATGGGCCCATCGAATCAATCGATCACGGAGACCAAGCGGTACGTACTGAACACCTGCCGGACACTGCGATGGTGCAGGTTCCGACCGTAACGCCCGCTCGATCTCCGCGTCCAGCTCCCATACCACCGGAGCTACCAAACACGACGCCGGAAGAATGGGAGCCGGATCGATGGCCCTCTCCTCGGTGTCATATAGGCGGGACAGTGCGTCGGCCTTCGTGTTCTGTGAACCTGGCCGATAGGAGATCGTGAACCGGAAACGGGTAAAGAACATGGCCCACCTGGCCTGACGCGGATTCAGTCTCCTAGCTGCCCGGATGTACTCGAGATTACGGTGGTCAGTCCAGATGAGGAAAGGGTGCCTAGCCCCCTCAAGCCAATGTCTCCACACCTTCAGAGCCTTGACCACAGCTAACAACTCCCTGTCCCCCACGTCATAGTTCTGCTCCGCCGGCCCCAGCTTCCTAGAAAAGAAAGCGCACGGGCGGAGTTTGGGTGGCGTGCCCGAGCGCTGTGATAGCACGGCCCCCACCCCAGTCTCGGACGCGTCCACCTCCACTATGAATGCCAAAGAGGGATCCGGATGAGCCAGCACTGGAGCAACGGTAAACAGCTCCTTCAAGCGACCGAACGCTCTGTTCGCCTCTGTTGACCAGCGCAAGCGCGCCGGACCCCCCTTCAGCAGTGAGGTAATGGGAGCCGCAACTTGACCAAAGCCCCGGATAAACCTCCGGTAGTAATTGGCAAACCCTAAAAACCGCTGCACCTCCTTTACCGTGGTCGGAGTCGGCCAATTACGCACGGCTTTAACGCGGTCATCCTCCATCACCACCCCCGAGGTGGAAATGCGATACCCTAGGAAGGAAACGGCTCGTTTGAAAAACTCACATTTCTCAGCCTTGACGTACAGGTCATTCTCCAGCAGTCGTCCAAGCACCTTGCGCACCAGGGAGACATGCGCGGCGCGGGTGGCGGAATAAATCAAGATGTCGTCAATATACACCACCACCCCCTGCCCGTGCAGGTCCCTGAGAATCTCGTCAACAAAGGATTGAAAGACGGCTGGAGCATTCTTTAACCCGTACGGCATGACGAGGTACTCATAGTGGCCCGATGTGGTACTGAATGCGGTTTTCCACTCGTCTCCTCCCCGGATACGCACCAGATTGTAAGCGCTCCTGAGGTCCAGTTTCGTGAAAAACCGCGCGCCGTGAAATGATTCCACCGCCGTAGCGATGAGAGGTAGTGGGTAACTGAACCCTACTGTGATGGAATTTAGACCTCTATAATCAATGCACGGGCGCAAACCTCCATCTTTTTTCTTCACGAAAAAGAAACTCGAGGAGACGGGTGACATGGAGGGCCGTATATACCCCTGTCTCAGAGATTCCGTGACATATGTCTCCATAGCCAACGTCTCCTCTTGTGACAATGGGTACACATGACTCCTGGGAAGTGCAGCGTTTACCTGGAGATTTATCACGCAATCCCCTCGTCGATGAGGTGGTAATCGGGTCGCCCTCTTTTTACAGAAGGCGATAGCCAAATCGGCATATTCTGAGGGAATGCGCACTGTGGAAACCTGGTCTGGACTCTCCACCGTCGTCGCACCGATGGAAACTCCCTTACACCTGCCTGAGCACTCCTCTGACCACCCTCTGAGAACCCCCTGTCTCCACGAAATATTGGGATTGTGATTGGCCAGCCAGGGAATCCCCAGCACCACTGGAAACGCAGGAGAATCAATGAGGAAGAGACTAATCCGTTCTCCATGATCCCCCTGCGTTACCATGTCCAGTGGCACCGTGGCCTCCCTGACCAGTCCTGACCCTAATGGTCGGCTATCTAAGGAGTGCACGGGGAAAGGTTGGTCCAACGATACCAGGGGAATCCCTAGCCTTAATGCGAGCCCACGATCCATAAAGTTTCCAGCTGCGCCTGAATCGACTAGCGCCTTATGCTGGAAAGAGGGAGAAAACAAGGGGAAAGTTACTAAAACGAACATGTGACCAACAGGGGGCTCTGGGTGAGGTTGGTGCTTACTCACCTGAGATGGACGAGGAGTGCTCCGCCTGCCATCCCGATTCCCAGAGGAGCTCCCCCAGCACCGGTCGGTAGTGTGTCCTCTCCGACCACACTGGGGACAAGGGGAGCCTCCTCCTCCGGTTCCCCTGGACGCGGCCCCCCCTAGCTCCATAGGAATGGGAGCTGGAGGACCTGGAGGTGGAACCAACAGGACCCCGTCTGGACGCCCGCGCGCAGCCAGCAGATTGTCAAGACGAATGGACATGTCGATCAGTTCATCCAGTGACAGAGTAGTGTCCCGACAGGCTAGCTCACGGCGGACGTCCTCCCGGAGGCTACACCTATAGTGGTCCATCAGGGCCCTGTCGTTCCACCCCGCTCCAGCAGCCAAGGTCCGGAACTCCAGAGCAAAGTCCTGTGCGCTCCTCGTCTCCTGACGCAGGTGGAACAGCCGTTCACCCGCCGCCCGGCCTTCAGCTGGGTGGTCGAACACGGCCCGGAAACGGCGGGTGAACTCGGGGTAATGATCCCTTGCCGAGTCTGGACCATACCACACTGCGTTGGCCCACTCCAGGGCACGTCCCGTTAAGCAGGAGACGAGGACGCTTACGCTCTCCTCTCCCGAGGGAGTTGGATGAACGGTAGCCAGGTACAAATCCAACTGTAGCAGGAACCCCTGGCACCCAGCCGCCGCTCCATCGTACTCCCTGGGGAGAGCCAGGCGTAGGGCTCCGGGTCCGGACGTCGGTGGAGGGGTAGATGGTGGAGGGGGATTTGGGGCTGGGGATGCGGTAGGGAGGCCACTCCTCTCCCATCGGTCCATCCTTTCCATCATCTGCTCCATCGCTGAGCCGATTCGGTGGAGGATGGTGGTATGGTGAAGGACCCGTTCCTCCATCGATGGGAGAGGAGGGGAGGCTGCTCCTGCTGACTCCATAGCTGGTGCGGGATTCTGTCAAGAGTTGCTAGGAGTGGTGGTAGGAGTCAGGCGCAGAGAGCAGAGGTAAGGAACTTTGTGTTTATTAAATAAAACACAACACAAACGACGCCAACACAACCGGCGTGGAAAAAATGCAAATTGCCCACAACAGGTGCATAGCATGAATATAAGATAATAGTAGTAGATCGCCAGCACATCCAAATACAAAAAACACAACCTGACGCTAAATAATCCCGCACAACACTGGGCGGGTTAACCATGCTTAAATAACCAAAATCAATAAACCAAATGAGGAACAGGTGCAAACAATAAGACATACCAAACGAAAAGGAAAAAGGGATCAGCGGCGGCTAGTAGGTCGGCGACGACGACCGCCGAGCGCCGCCCGAGCAGGCAGGGGAGCCACCTTCGGTGGGATTCGTGACAACCTCACAGTAACAGTTTGTTTGCTGTAAAAAGACTACTGGAATTCCTCGGTCGTTGGTGTACATTTAGCATTCCAGCCAGGTGACACAAAGCAAATGTGAGCCTGGGGATGTAGTCCTTTTGAAGACAGTCAAACGTGAGCCTGGGGATGTAGTCCTTTTGAAGACAGTCAAACGTGAGCCTGGGGATGTAGTCCTTTTGAGACAGTCAAACGTGAGCCTGGGGATGTAGTCCTTTTGAAGACAGTCAAACGTGAGCCTGGGGATGTAGTCCTTTTGAAGACAGTTAAACGTGAGCCTGGGGATGTAGTCCTTTTGAAGACAGTTAAACGTGAGCCTGGGGATATAGTCCTTATTAAGACAGTCAAACGTGAGCCTGGGGATGTAGTCCTTTTGAGACAGTCAAACGTGAGCCTGGGGATGTAGTCCTTTTGAAGAAAGTCAAACGTGAGCCTGGGGATGTAGTCCTTTTGAAGACAGTCAAACGTGAGCCTGGGGATGTAGTCCTTTTGAAGACAGTCAAACGTGAGCCTGGGGATGTAGTCCTTTTGAAGACAGTCAAACGTGAGCCTGGGGATGTAGTCCTTTTGAAGACAGTTAAACGTGAGCCTGGGGATGTAGTCCTTTTGAAGACAGTTAAACGTGAGCCTGGGGATGTAGTCCTTTTGAAGACAGTTAAACGTGAGCCTGGGGATGTAGTCCTTTTGAAGACAGTCAAACGTGAGCCTGGGGATGTAGTCCTTTTGAAGACAGTTAAACGTGAGCCTGGGGATGTAGTCCTTTTGAAGACAGTTAAACGTGAGCCTGGGGATGTAGTCCTTTTGAAGACAGTTAAACGTGAGCCTGGGGATGTAGTCCTTTGAAGACAGTCAAAGAACATTGGCAGCAATGCTTGTTACACTTCCCCTATGTTGAAACAAGGTCTTTTTTACTGTGTGTGTTGGAGTGCATCGACCTGTGTGTGTGTGTGTGTTGTGGTGTGTGTGTGTGTGTGTGTGTGTGTGTGTGTGTGTGTGTGTGTGTGTGTGTGTGTGTGTGTGCGGACATGTGCATGAATGCGTGTGTGTCTCTGTCAAATATTTGCCTGCGGTCTTGGGGCTCAGGGTTCTGCTAGAAGGAAAAACAAAGACTTCACAGCCAAGGTGATAAAGACAGGAAGAGTGGAGAGAATAGAGAGATGG
>NW_021822407.1:15000-28390 GCF_901001165.1 Salmo trutta | reverse complement strand
AGGCCAAAGTGACTGTCTCTGTGTTGAATAACGTGAGAGGCCAAAGTGACTGTCTCTGTGTTGAATAACGTGAGAGGCCAAAGTGACTGTCTCTGTGTTGAATAACGTGAGAGGCCAAAGTGACTGTCTCTGTGTTGAATAACGTGAGAGGCGAAAGTGACTGTCTCTGTGTTGAATAACACGAGAGGCCAAAGTGACTGTCTCTGTGTTGAATAACGTGAGAGGCCAAAGTGACTGTCTCTGTGTTAATTAACATGAGGCCAAAGTGACTGTCTCTGTGTTGAATAACGTGAGAGGCCAAAGTGACTGTCTCTGTGTTGATTAATATGAGGCCAAAGTGACTGTCACTGTGTTGAATAACGTGAGAGGCCAAAGTGACTGTCTCTGTGTTGATTAACATGAGGCCAAAGTGACTGTCTCTGTGTTGAAAAACACGAGAGGCCAAAGTGACTGTCTCTGTGTTGAATAACACGAGAGGCCAAAGTGACTGTCTCTGTGTTGAATAACGTGAGAGGCCAAAGTGACTGTCTCTGTGTTGATTAACATGAGGCCAAAGTGACTGTTTCTGTGTTGAATAACGTGAGAGGCCAAAGTGACTGTCTCTGTGTTGAATAACACAAGAAGCCAAAGTGACTGTCTCTGTGTTGAATAACGTGAGAGGCCAAAGTGACTGTCTCTGTGTTGAATAATGTGAGAGGCCAAAGTGACTGTCTCTATGTTGATTAATATGAGGCCAAAGTGACTGTCTCTGTGTTGAATAACGTGAGGCCAAAGTGACTGTCTCTGTGTTGAAAAACACGAGAGGCCAAAGTGACTGTCTCTGTGTTGATTAACATGAGGCCAAAGTGACTGTCTTTGTGTTGAATAACACGAGAGGCCAAAGTGACTGTCTCTGTGTTGAATAACACAAGAGGCCAAAGTGACTGTCTCTGTGTTGAATATCATGAGGCCAAAGTGACTGTCTTTGTGTTGAATATCATGAGTTCAAAGTGACTGTCTCTGTGTTGAATATCATGACTTCAAAGTGACTGTCTCTGTGTTGAATATCATGAGTTCAAAGTGACTGTCTCTGTGTTGAATAACACGAGAGGCCAAAGTGACTGTCTCTGTGTTGAATAACACGAGAGGCAAAAGTGACTGTCTCTGTGTTGAATAACACGAGAGGCCAAAGTGACTGTCTCTGTGTTGAATAACGAGAGAGGCCAAAGTGACTGTCTCTGTGTTGAATATCATGAGGCCAAAGTGACTGTCTCTGTGTTGAATATCATGAGTTCAAAGTGACTGTCTCTGTGTTGAATATCACGAGTTCAAAGTGACTGTCTCTGTGTTGAATATCATGAGTTCAAAGTGACTGTCTCTGTGTTGAATATCATGAGTTCAAAGTGACTGTCTCTGTGTTGAATAACACGAGAGGCCAAAGTGACTGTCTCTGTGTTGAATAACACGAGAGGCCAAAGTGACTGTCTCTGTGTTGAGTGACACGAGAGGCCAAAGTGACTGTCTCTGTGTTGAATAACGTGAGAGGCCAAAGTGACTGTCTCTGTGTTGAATAACGTGAGGCCAAAGTGACTGTCTCTTTGTTGAATAACACGAGAGGCCAAAGTGACTGTCTCTGTGTTGAATAACACGAGAGGCCAAAGTGACTGTCTCTGTGTTGAATATCATGAGGCCAACGTGACTGTCTCTGTGTTAAATATCATGAGTTCAAAGTGCCTGTCTCTGTGTTGAATATCATGAGTTCCAAGTGACTGTCTCTGTGTTGAATATCATGAGTTCAAAGTGACTGCTAGAGCTCTTCAGAGACATTGAGTGGAGGGCTGGAGCAGCAGGTGTCATTTTGTCCTACATGAATCAGGGTTATGTCAGAGAGTTCATTGAAGCTGTTATTATAGGTAATATGCACCCCTTCACAATTATTACATGGGAGGGGAAAAAGAGAGGGGGAAGAAAACCTGAGAGTGGTTTGCAGCCAGAACTCCTTATCTGTTAAATATGTATTGGACGTTAATTGGGATTCACTGGCCGTTAATAGAGCTTTGATTAACAAGAAATCAGCCCTCCTTCCTATATGTAATTAAACGCTACTTGAACCACTTAATCGCGAGTGTCCTCAAATTGTTTTAGAGTGGCGGTGGGGAAGTGGAAAACCCACGCTCCTTAGGGACAGGGCGTTCAGTGTTAAAAGCGGTTGAGCTTACATCAGATTCCACAGATGACTGGGTACACGTTCATCCAGAGTAAATGTCCCTTGATTCATCCGGAAAAGTCCATATACTTTTGTTTTCTGTTCCAAAGGTGAACTTGTCTCCAAGGGATGCCCTTGGTTGTTGGAGCTAAATGTCACAACATGAACGCGTAATAACAAACATGAATGTGTAATAACAAACATGAACGTGTAATAACAAACGTGAACGTGTAATAACAAACATGAACGTGTAATAACAAACAATGTGTAATAAACATGAACGTGTAATAACAAACATGAACATGTAATAACAAACATGAACGTGTAATAACAAACATGAACGTGTAATAACAAACATTAACGTGTAATAAAACATTAATGTGTAATATTAAACATTAATGTGTAATAACATAAACATTCACGTGTAATAGCAAACATTAATGTGTAATAACATAAATATTCATGTGTAATAAACATTTATGTGTATCTGAAGAGTTGGTGTATGTCTTTGAATGTGGTTCTAGGTTGAGATATTGCATGTGCTGGTACAGTATTATATATGTAATCAAAACCACAAGCCGTAAACAGTAATAATTCCGCTTTATAAAATAATTAAATTTTCATGGCTACTCTCACACATCCACTCGCTTCTTTCCTTCGTTGGAGAGAAAAAATAGTACCCCAGTGTATTATGGTAAGCGTTGGGACTGTGTAGAAATATTTACTCCTGTTGAGATGATGGCTTTGTTAGTGTCTTTCTCCTCCAGACCACCATCCAGCTCTTTGTGTGTCTGCCTGGGGAACCTGCATGGAGGGCTACACACACCAGCCAGTAGGACCTCCTTGGCCCCAGCAGATGCTTTTGGCCTCATTGGGGTGTTCCCATTGTCTTAGCTAGTTCTTTACGTGTTATGATAGAGTGTGACTCTGTGCTGGGTTGGGGTGTGTGGGAGGTTTAGGCTCCTCCCCTGCCTTTTGTCATATTCATGTGATTTATAGGGGGTGTTGTTGATGCACAAAAGTTTTAGGAGATACTGTTGTCATCCCATGAATAGATGCATAGTCCTTGTCTCCTGAGTTCTGTTTCTCAGTTCAGTCTCAACTTAAACTTTTCTATTGAGTAGTGAAATTGGGGATGCTAGGGTCAAGAATGGACCTGTTTTACAGAGAGCATCCTCTGTGGTTTAGACCACCAGTATCTAACTAATTCCCATAACACACTCTGATCTGTTCAAATTCTTGGGTGATTTCTTTCACTTTTGTGTTCTCCTTCTCCCTGGTCGTGTATGTTCTGTTGTTCTGCTGGCTGGTGGTTGCCGCAATCCTCGGCAGCAGCACCAATCCCTGTAGTATTCTTATTGAGTGAAGTTTCTCTTCCTCCACTTGCTGAATCTGTTTCAGGAGATTATCGAGTTTGCTATTTGGGTCACAGCTTGTTCTCTGTCTCCTGTGTCCATGTGCTAGCAACCATGTTCTATTTTACCCTGTGATATGACTGGCTGGATATAGAAAAGCTAGAAAGGAGAAGATTTAAATCAGGAGCAGGAAGGAAGCCAGCCAGACAGTGCAGTATTTACTACCATGTTTCTTCTCTCTTCAGAGCAGAACTATCTATCATATTAGACACCTTCAACCCTAAGAACCAGCGGGTTCCTCTGACTGGAGGGAAATCATTACTTGGGTAAACAATAATTAATTGAGTGGTTACTGTTAACAAAATAACGAGGAATCTACAAGGATTCGATGGCAGTATGGTTGCAAAGACACACACACACACACACACACACACACACACACACACACACAGCAGAGTTTGTTTGCTGGGTAGAAATAGCAGTTAATCCTCCGGATCCTGGGAGAGACTGTGGTTCTGCCTGGAGGATAGGACTAGGAGAGACAGTACGAAGTGTTAGTCTCTGCAGTGCTGCATGGTTTTCAGAGGCCCCTCCATAGATGAAATGATTTTATGATTTAAAGCCCCGTTTCCCCACTTGAGGCATGAAATGTAAGTTCATGTTACGGTTGGGGGTGATTTATTTTATTGCTCTTGAGCTTTTCATGTATTTTCGTCTCTCTGCATTCAGATGGAATCGTAGGGGTCTGTCAGATAGTGTGAGTGAGTGAGTGACACAGAAAATCATATAAAATTCTAATATCCAACAGCCTTATGAAGGAAATATTGCATTTGTCACTCAATATCTAAAAGTGTAAAAGACACACTATTATGTCACCCTCATGTTGATTTACCATGATAACGGCTGCCATACTGGCGCTCAATCACCTGTATCATCAACAGCTGAAAGGTTTGATACCTTTTTACATGGTACAACTGTATCCTGTTTTTATCCACTGGTAGCTTCCTCTACTTACTGATTAATCATGACAGTGATGACAAATGTGACATTGACTGAATATTAAACAACAATATTTCCGGACAACAACACAAGCTCTTGACAAGGTGATGTGAGAACACACTGCCTCAATTTGTCCGATGTAATTACGGAAAATGACTGCATTTGTTTTCAAGAGGAGCTTGTAAGATCCATGGCACCCCAGGTGGTCACATAATTAAAAACATATTTCTTCATACTTACAGACCCTCAGCGAACAGCTGTTTCGAGAACTTGCAGGGATTTCAAAATAGGACATGTCTTTATGCGTGGGTGTGCGCGCACGTGTGTGCGTGCGTGCGTGCGTGCGTGCGTGCGTGCGAGTGTGTGTGTGTGTGTGTGTGTGTGTGTGTGAGTGTGTGTGTGTGTGTGTGTGTGTGTGTGTGTGCGTGCGTGCGTGCGTGCGTGCGTGCGTGCGTGTGTGTGTGTGTGTGTGTGTGTGTGTGTGTGCGTGCGTGCGTGTGCGTGTGCGTGTGCGTGTGCGTGCGTGTGTGTGTGTGTGTGTGTGTGTGTGCTCTGCTGACTAAAGGTGGGTTTTTCGGAAGTGAACTTCTCTCTCGTTATACATAGCGCCTTCAGAAAGTATTCATACCCCTTGACCTATTCCACATTTTGTTGTGTTACAGCCTGAATTCAAAATTGATTAAATATATATTTTTCTCTCACCCATCTACACACAATACCCCATAATGTCAAAGGGAAAACATGTTTTTAGAAATGTTTGCAAATTTATTGAAAATGAAATACAGAAATATCAAATTTACATAATAATTCACACCCCTGAGTCAATACATTGTAGAAGCACCTTTGGCAGTGATTACAGCTGTGAGTCTTTCTGAGTAACTCTGTAATAGCTTTCTACACCTGGATTGTGCAACGTTTGCCCTTTATTATTTAAAAAAGCTCTGTCAAGCTCTGTCAAATTGGTTGTTGGTCATTGCTAGACAACCATTTTCAGGTCTCGGCACAGATTTTCAATTAGATTTAAGTCAAAACTGTAACTCAGCCACTCAGGAACATTCACTGTCTTCTTGGTAAGCAACTCCAGTGTAGATTTGGTCTTGTGTTTTATGTTATTGTCCTGCTGAAAGGTGAATTAATCTCCCAGTGACTGGTAGAAAGCAAACAGAACCAGGTTTTTCTCTAGGATTTTGCCTGTGCTTAGCTCCATTAAGTTTATTTTTTATCCTGAAGAACTCCCCAGTCCTTAACGATTACAAGAATACCCATAACATGATGCAGCCACCACCATGCTTGAAAATAGGGAGAGTGGTAAGCAGTAATGTGTTGTATTGGATTTTCCCCAAACATAACACTTTGTATTCACGACATAAAGTGTATTGCTTTGCCACATTCTTTTCAGTATTACTTTAGTGCCTTGTTTAAAACAAGATGCATGTTTTAGAATATTTTTATTCTGTATTTTGTATTCCTTTTTATTATATATTTGTATTAATTATTTTCACTCTGTCGATTAGGTTAGTATTGTGGAGTAACTACAATGTCATCGATCCATCCTCAGTTTTCTCCTATCACAGCCATTAAACTCTGTGACTGTTTTAACGCCACCATTGGCCTCATATTGTATGGACATGTTGAATGCACCGAGCTGTCTGTTTAAACTACTAGCATACAGCTCGGACACCCATGCATACCCCACAAGACATGCCACCAGAGGTCTGTTTAAACTACTAGCATACAGCTCGGACACCCATGCATACCCCACAAGACATGCCACCAGAGGTCTGTTTAAACTACTAGCATACAGCTCGGACACCCATGCATACCCCACAAGACATGCCACCAGAGGTCTGTTTAAACTACTAGCATACAGCTCGGACACCCATGCATACCCCACAAGACATGCCACCAGAGGGCTCTTCACAATCCCCAAGTCCAGAACAGACTATGGTAGGTGCACAGTATTACATAGAGCTATGACTACATGAAACTCTATTCCACAAGTAACTGATGCAAGCAGTAGAATGTGATTTAAAAAACTGATACAAATACACCTTATGGAACACCGGGGACTGTGAAGAGACACACAAACAGACACAGATAGACACACACACACACACACACACACACACACACACACACACACACACACACACACACACACGTACACATGGATTTTGTGTTGTAGATATGTGGTAGTAGAGTAGTGGCCTGAGGGCACATACTTAATGTGTTTTAAAATCTGTTTTTTAAATTGTATAATTGCCTTAATTTTGCTGGACCCCAGGAAGAGTAGCTGCTGCCTTGGCAAGAACTAATGGGAATCCGTAATAAACCCCAGGAAGAGTATCTGCTGCCTTGGCAGGAACTAATGGGAATCCATAATAAACCCCAGGAAGAGTAGCTGCTGCCTTGGCAGGAACTAATGGGAATCCATAATAAACCCCAGGAAGAATAGCTGCTGCCTTGGCAGGAACTAATGGGGATCCTTTATAAATACAAATGCAAATGGTGAAATCCCTGAGCGGGTTCCCTCCTCTCCGGCATCTCAGTTAGGAAGGACACCTGTATCTTTGTAGTGACTGGGTGTATTGATACACCATCAAATCAATTGAATACAGTATATACATATGAGGTGAGTAAAGCAGTATGTAAACATTATTAAAGTGACTAGAGTTCCATTATTAAAGTGACCAGTGATTCAATGTCTACGTACATAGGGCAGCAGCCTCTAAGGTGCAGGGTTGAGTAACCGGGTGGTAGCCTCCTAGTGACAATGACTAAGCCCAGGGTAGGGTACTGGGTGGAGGCCGGCTAGTGGTGGCTATTTAACAGTCTGATGGCCTTTAGATAGAAGCTATTTTTCAGTCTCTCGGTCCCAGCTTTGATGCACCTGTACTGACCTCGCCTTCTGGATGATAGCGGGGTGAACAGGCTGTGGCCTTCCTGTGACATTGGGTCCTGAAGCTGTCCTGGAGGGCAGGCAGTGTGCCCCCGGTGAGGTGTTGGGCAGACCGCACCACCCTCTGGAGAGCCGTGCGGTTGTGGGTGGTGCAGTTCCCATACCAGGCGGGGATACAGCCCGACAGGATGCGCTCAATGGTGTATCTGTAAATGTTTGTGAGGGTCTTAGGGGCCAAGCTAAATTTCTTCAGCCTCCTGAGGTTGAAGATGCGCTGTTGCGCCTTCTTTACCACACTGTCTGTGTTGGTGGACCATTACAGATTGTCAGTGATGTGTATGCCGAGGAACTTGAAGCTTTTCACATTCTCCATTGCGGTACCGTCGATATGGATAGGGCCGTGCTCCCTCTGCCATCTCCTGAAGTCCACGATCAGCTCCTTCATTTTGTTGACGTTGAGGGAGAGGTTATTTTCCTGGCACCACTCTGCAAGGGCCCTCACCTCCTCCCTGTAGGCTGTCTCGTCATTGTTGGTAATCAGGCCTGCTACTGTTGTGTCATCTGGTGGTTGAGTTGGAGGCATGCATGGACACACGGTCATGGGTGAACAGGGAGTACAGGAGGGGGCTGAGCATGCACCCTTTTGGGGCCCCTGTGTTGAGGATCAGCATAGTGGAGGTGTTGTTTCCTACCTTCACCACCTGGGGTTGGGCCGACAGGAAGTCCAGGATGCAGTTGCACAGGTCGGGGTTCAGACCCAGGGCCCCGATCTTAATGATGAGGAGGGTACTATGGTGTTGAAGGCTGAGCTGTAGTCAATGAACAGCACTCTTACATAGGTAAGAATGCTGTTCATTGAACAAGATGGCTCTTACAGAGATGGTCGCCTCGCTTCAGGTCCTTAGGAAACTATGCAGTAATTCGTTTTTTTATGTATTATTTCTTACATCGTTAGCACAAAATCTCAAATGGTATTACATACAGCCGGGAAGAACTATTGGATATAAAAGCGACGTCAAATTAACAACATTACAACCAGGAATACGACTTTCCCGAAGCGGCTCCTTTGTTTGGACCTCCACCCTGCACATGGAATCTTATCCCAGAGGCCGACCCAAAACAACGCGGTCGCTGCAGTAGAGTCAGACGGACGGCCTACTGGTCAGACTTAGAAGGCGAGCACACCATCCACCGCTTCCGAGCATATTACTTGCCAATGTCCAATGTCTCTAGACAACAAGGTGGATGAAATTAGGGCACGAGTTGCCTTCCAGAGAGTCATCAGAGATTGTAATATTCTCTGTTTCACGGAAACATGGCTCACTCGGATATGTTGTCAGAGTAAGTACAGCCACCCGGTTTCTTCACGCATCGCGCCGACAGAAACAAACAACTCTCTGGTAAGAAGAAAGGCGGGAGTGTATGCCTTATGAATAACGACTCATGGTATGATCAGTATACAGGAATTCAAGTCCCTTTGTTCACCTAGAATTCCTTACAATCAAATGCTGACCGCATTATCTACCAAGCGAATTCCCCAATTATAGTCATAGCCGTGTATATCCCCCTCCCAAGCCGATACCTTGATGGCCCTGAAAGAATTTCACTGGACTCTATGTAAACTGGAAACAATATTTCCTGAGGCTGCATTTATTGTAGCTGGGTATTTTAACAAAGCTAATCTGAGAACAAGGCCCGTGTCGCATATCGAATACGCGACACGGCCTGGTAGCATTCTGGACCATTGCTACTCTAACTTCCGCGATGCATACAAAGCCCTCCCCTGCCCTCCCTTCAGAAAATCTGACCATGACTCCATTTTGTTGCTCCCAGCCTATAGACAGAAACTAAAACAGGAAATGCCTGTGCTCAGGTCTATCCAATGCTGGTCTGACCAATCGGATTTCACGCTTCAAGATTGCTTCGATTGCGTGGACTGGGATATGTTCCGGGTAGCCTCAGACAATAACATTGACGTATACGCTGACTCAGTGAGCTAGTTTATTAGTAAGTGCATCGGTGATGTTGTACCCACTGTGACTATTAAAACCTTCCCTAACCAGAAACCGTGGATTGATGGCAGCATTCGTGCAAAACTGAACGCGCGAACCATCGCTTTTAATCATGGCAAGGTGACTGGAAACATGACCGAATACAAACAGTGTAGCTATTCCTTCCGCAAGACAATCAAACAAGCAAAGCGTTAGTAAAGAGACAAAGTAGAGTCACAATTCAACAGCTCAAACACGAGACGTATGTGGCAGGGTCTACAGTCAATCATGGATTACAAAAAGAAAACCAGCCCCGTTGCGGACATCGACGTCTTGCTCCCAGACAAATTAAACAACTTCTTTGCTCGCTTTGAGGACAATACAGTGCCACTGACATGGCCCGCCACCAAAACCTGCGGGCTCTCCTTCACTGTGTCCAACGTGAGTAAAACATTTAAATGTGTTAATCCTCGCAAGGCTGCCGGCCCAGACGGTATCCCTAGCCGTGTCCTCAGAGCATGCGCAGACCAGTTGGCTGGTGTGTTTACGGCCATATTCAATCAATCCCTATCCCAGTCTGCTATGCCCACGTGCTTCAAGGTCCACAGACGACGCAATCGCCATCAGACTCCCTCCAAACTCATTATTAAGGTCAAGACCCAGGGTCTCGACCCCGCCCTGTGCAACTGGCTCCTGGACTTTCTGATGGGCTGCCCCCAGGTGGTGAGGGTAGGAAACAATAGCTTCACCCCGCTGATCCTCAACACTGGGTCCCCACAAGGGTGCGTTCTCAGCCCTCTACTTTACTCCCTGTTCACTAATGACTGCGTGGCCATGCACGCCTCCAACTCAATCATCAAGTTTGCAGACGACACTACAGTGGTTGGCTTGATTACCAACAACGACGAGACGGCCTACAGGGAGGAGGTGAGGGCCCTCGGAGTGTGGTGTCAGGAAAATAACCTCTCACTCAAAGTCAACAAAACAAAGGAGATGATCGTGGAATTCAGGAAACTGCAGAGAGAGCACCCCCCCCATCCACATCAACGGGACAGTAGTGGAGAAGGTGGAAAGTTTTAAGTTCCTTGGCGTACACATCACGGACAATCTGAAATGGTCCACCCACACAGACAGCATTGTGAAGAAGGTGCAACAGCGCCTCTTCAACCTCAGGAGGCTGAAGAAATTTGTCTTGTCACCTAAAACACTCACAAACTTTTACAGATGCACAATCGAGAGCATCCTGTCGGGCTGTATCACCGCCTGGTACGGCAACTGCTCCGCCCACAACTGCAAGGCTCTCCAGAGGGTGGTGTGGTCTGCACAACGCATCACTGGGGGCAAACTACCTGCCCTCCAGGACACCTACACCACCCGATGTCACAGGAAGGCCAAAAAGATCATCAAGGACAACAACCACCCGAGCCACTGCCTGTTCACCCCGCTATCATCCAGAAGGCGAGGTCAGTACAGGTGCATCAAAGCGGGGACCAAGAGACTGAAAAACAGCTTCTATCTCAAGGCCATCAGACTGTTAAACAGCCATCACTAACATAGAGTGGCTGCTGCCAACATACAGACTCAAATCTCTGGCCACTTTAATACATTTAATAAAAGGATTTAATAAAGGTATCACTAGTCACTTTAAATAATGCCACTTTAATGTCTACATATCCGACATTACTCATCTCATACTGTATTCTATACCATCTACTGCATCTTGCCTATGCCGCACGGCCATCGCTCATCCATATATTTATATGTACATATTCTTATTCATCCCTTTATATGTGTGTGTATAAGGTAGTCGTTGTGAATTTCTTACCTGTTAGATATTACTGCACTGTCGGAACTAGAAGCACAAGCATTTCGCTACACTCGCATTAACATCTGCTAACCATGTGTATGTGACCAATACAATTTGATTTGATTTAGTATTCCTCTTGTCCAGATGGGATAGGGCAGTGTACAGTGTGATGGCGATTGCATCGTCTGTGGATCTATTGGGGCGGTATGCAAATTGAAGTGGGTCTAGGGTTTCAGGTAAAGTGGAAGTGATATGATCCTTAACTAGCCTCTCAAAGCACTTCATGATGACAGAAGTGAGTGCTACAGGACGATAGTCATTTAGTTCAGTTACCTTTGCTTTCTTGAGTACAGGAACAATGGTGAATATCTTGAAGCAAGTGGGGACAGCAGACTGAAATAGAAAGAGATTGAATATGTCTGTAAAAAGTTTCATTAATAACTTCACCATGCTCAAAGTATTTTTTAGTTTTTAGTTTACCCATGAAACAATAGTTGCCCTTCTTTGCGATGCATTGGAAAACCTCCCTGGTCTTGTGGTAGAATCTGTGTTTGAAATTCACTGCTCGACTGAGGGACCTTACAGATAATTGTACGTGTTGCAGTGGAGGTTGTTGGGAGGAGATATAGGAAGACGGGCTCTTTGTAATGGCTAGAAAGGAGTAAATGGACCGTCAAACGTAGTTTCCATACGTTTGATGTGTTTGATAGCGTTCCATTTACTCCATTCCAGCCATTACAACTGGTGTGTGGCGTACAGAGATGAGGTAGTCATTCATGTTTAACACTACTGTTGCACACAGAGTCCATGCAACTTATTATGTCGCTTGTTAAGCACATTTTTAGTCTTGAACATATTTAGGCTTGCCATAACCAAGGGGTTGAATACTTATTGACTGAAGTCATTTCAGCTTTTCATTTTTTATTCATTTCTAAACATTTTGAAATACATAATTCCACTTTGACATTATGGGGTATTGTGCGTAGGCCAGGGACGAAAAATCTCAAGCTGTAACACAACAAAATGTGGAAAAGGTCAAGGGGTGTGAATACTTTCTGAAGGCATTGTATATGCCTAGGGTTAGGGATAGGCCAAGGGTTAGGGATGGGGCTGGGGTTACGGTTAGTTGAATATATATAAACCATCCATAGGGGACTATCCAAATAAAATGTTACCCTGTTCTCTTAAATTCAGTATATGAGATTGATACTGACAGTATCAACAAGATGGATTTAGTTCTGTGAAGAAGCAGGAAGAGAACAACCCCTTTGGTCTGTAAAGCCTTCCACAGTGGTGATGTCAGAACAATGTTAACATCTGATCCTCCGTAAGGTCTACGTTACAATCTTTTCGTCAGGACGGAAATTAACATCTCTCTTTCATGCTGTGCATATTCGATATTTCCATAAATGAAACACTGGGTAGCCTACATTGTAGAAGATCAATCTCATTGTTTAATTCCAAGAGTATATTAGCACTTTTTGTTAAACAATTATTCATGTAGAATACATTGAATATTGTAGAATACATTGAATATTGTAGAATACATTGAATATTGTAGAATACATTGAATATTGTAGAATACATTAAATATTGTGGAATACATTGAATATTGTTTTTGTGCGTTGGCCCGTGAGTCACAACAGAAGGAATTTATTCTAAATAATTGTGAGCATGTGGTGGAAGTTGGACAAATGGTTTTTTCATCCCTCAGCTGGTCATTTGTGGTGGGCTAGAACACAAGTGGAGAGACATACAGAGAGAGTGGAAGAGAAAGATAGGAGGGAGAGAGAAGCAGGGATGGAGAGAGAGATAGAGAGGAGAGAGAGAAATATAGAAGTAGAGAGGGAGAGAGAGAGAGAAAGAGAGAGAAAGATAGGAGAGAGAAATATAGAAGTAGAGAGGGAGAGAGAGAGAAAGAGAGAGAAAGATAGGAGAGAGAGAGAGAGATAGGAGAGAGAGAGAGATAGGAGAGAGAGAGGGAGGGAGAGAGAGAGAGAAATATAGAAGTAGAGAGGGAGAGAGAGAGAGAGAAAGAGAGAGAGAGAGAAAGATAGGAGAGAGAGAAAGATAGGAGAGAGAGAAAGACAGAGAGAGAAATATAGAAGTAGAGAGGGAGAGAGAGAGAGAGAGAGAGACAAAGATAGGAGAGAG
>NW_021822407.1:0-10000 GCF_901001165.1 Salmo trutta | reverse complement strand
CGATGAGAATGGGGGCGTGCTCGGTCCTCTTTTTCCTGTAGTCCACAATCATCTCCTTTGTCTTGATCACGTTGCGAGAGAGGTTGTTGTCCTGGCACCACATGGCCAGGTTTCTGACCACCTCCCTATAGGCTGTCTCGTCGTTATTGGTGATCAGGCCTACTACGGTTGTGTCATCGGCAAATTTAATGATGGTGTCGTGCCTGGCCGTGCAGTCATGAGTGAACAGGGAGTACAGGAGGGTACTGTGCACGCACCCCTGAGGGGCCCCTGTGTTAAGGATCAGCGTGGCGGATGTGTTGTTACCACCCTTACCACCTGGGGGCAGCCCGTCAGGAAGTGCAGGATCCAGTTGCAGAGGGAGGTGTTTATTCCCAGGGTCCTTAGCTTATTGATGAGCTTTGAGGGCACTATGGTGTTTAACGCTGAACTGTAGTCAATGAATAGCATTATCACATAGGTGTTCCTTTTGTCCAGGTGGGAAAGGGCAGTGTGGAGTGCAATAGAGATGGCATAATCTGTCGATCTGTTGGGGCGAAAATTGGAGTGTGTCTAGGGTTTCTGGGATAATGGTGTTGATGTGAGCCATGACCAGCCTTTCAAAGCACTTCATGGCTACAGACGTGAGTGCTACGGGTCGTAGTCATTTAGGCAGGTTACCTTAGTGTTCTTGGTCACAGGCACTAAAAACATGTTGGTATTACAGACTCGGACAAGGAGAGGTTGAAAATATCAGTGAAGACACTTGCAAGTTTGTCACCGCATGCTCAGAGTACACGTCCTGGTAACCCATCTGGCCCTGTGGCCTTGTGAATGTTGACCTGTTTAAAGGTCTTATTCACATCGGCTGCGGAGAGCGTGATCACACAGTCTCCTGGAACAGCTGGTGCTCTCATGCATGTTTCAGTGTTATTTGCCTCGAAGCGAGCATTGAAGTAGTTTAGCTTGCCTGGTAGGCTTGTGTCACTGGGCTGCTCTCGGCTGAGCTTCCCTTTGTAGTCTATAATGGTTTCCAAGCCCTGCCACATCCTACGAGTGTCAGAGCCGGTGTAGTATGATTCGATCTTAGTCCTGTATTGACGCTTTGCCTGTTTGATGGTTCGTCGGAGGGCATAGCAGGATTTCTCATAAGCTTCCGGGTTAGAGTCCCGCTCCTTGAGAGCGACAGTTCTAGCCTTTAGCTCAGTGCGGATGTTGCCTGTAATCCATGGCTTCTGGTTTGGGTATGTATGTACAGTCACTGTGGGGACGACGTCATCGATGCACTTATCGATGAAGCCAGTGACTGATGTGGTGTACTCCTCAATTCCATCGGAGGAATCCCAGAACAGAACATATTCCAGTCTGTGCTAGCAAAACATTAATGTCTGCTTCATCTGACCACTTTTTTTATTGATCTAGTCACTGGTGCTTCCTGCTTTAATTTTTGCTCGTACGCAGGAATCAGGAGGATAGAATTATGGTCAGATTTGCCAAATGGCGGGCGAGGGAGAGCTTTGTATGCATCTCTGTGTGTGGAGTAAAGGTGGTCCAGAGTTTTTTCCCCTCTGGTTGCACATTTAACATGCTGATAGAAATTTGGTAGAACGGATTTAAGTTTCCCTGCATTAAAGTCCCCGGCTACTAGCAGCACCGCCTCTGGGTGAGCGTTTTCTTGTTTGATTATGGCAAAATACAGCTCATTCAATGCTGTGTTAGTGCCAGCCTCAGTCTGTGGTGGTATGTAAACAGCTACGAAAAATACAGATGAAAACTCTCTAGGTAGATAGTGTGGTCTACAGCTTATCATGAGAAACTCTACCTCTGGCGAGCAATAGCTCGAGACTTCCTTAGATATTGTGCACCAGCTGTTATTTACAAAAATACGTAGTCCGCCGCCCCTTGTCTTACCAGACGCCGATGTTCTATCCTGCCGGTACAGTGTATAACCAGACAACTGTATGTTGATAGTGTCGTCGTTAAGCCTCTTTCCCTCTTTTTCTACCTCCCTCTCTCTTTCCCTCTCTTTTTACCTCCCTCTCACCCCCTTTTTCCCTTACCTCCTCCTGGTACTCCCGTTGTGCCCATGTGACCATGACCTTGTCAGCAGTGTTCCCCCCAGCGAGGGTCCCCCCCAGGAGGCTTGGGAGAATTCCACGAAAAAAACAAGGGGCCAAGAGGGACTGAGGTATCGGCCCCCTCTGTACATTCCACTGCTTGCCTTCTTTCTTCTCCTCACGCGCCCTGCTGTCAGGCCAGATAACTCCCCAGGCAGGGCCTAGGGGGCTGGGGGAGGCAGAAGGGGCTGCAGGGGGCCAGCTGGAGGCTTCTGGGTCCCTGGCCCCATCAGTCCTGTACTCTGTTCTGTACACCTCCATGCTTCTGCTGTGTTGCTGTTCCCCCTCAGGCCACACTCGCGCTGGGGATGGAGACGCAGATGCCTGGGGTGCCTGGGTCTCCCTGGGTCTCATTCTCCCTACGGCTCTCTTTCCATGGGACAGAGGGTCTACTGCTGGGACCTCCCAGCCACAGCAGAGATCGTGCTGCAGGCTGCTGCTGGCTCGTACTGGGGAATGACAGTCGCCTCAACAGACCCTACAGATTAAATGAGGCAACACCATGAAGTTGAATAGAGGATACATTTACATAAGATGAACTCTCAAGTACATCTCTATAGGAAACACTGAATAATGAGAGTTGGAAAACATGTGGACATTGTAAGTATATTCTGGATGTTTATCCCCATCCCAGAATGAACAGTGATCCCTAAAATACAAACTTAAACTACAGACTGTGCTTTAGCCAGCAGAAATTGTTGATGTTGAGGAGAGGAGCACAGTGCCGTGAGGAGAGGAGAACGGTGCCGAGAGGAGAGGAGCACGGTGCTGAGAGGAGAGGAGCACAGTACTGAGAGGAGAGGAGCACAGTACTGAGAGGAGAGGAGCACAGTACTGAGAGGAGAACGGTGCCAAGAGTAGAGGAGAACGGTGCCAAGAGGAGAGGAGAACGGTGCCAGGAGGAGAGGAGCACAGTACTGAGAGGAGAACGGTGCCAAGAGGAGAACGGTGCCAGGAGGAGAGGAGCACAGTGCTGAGAGGAGAGGAGCACAGTGCTGAGAGGAGAGGAGCACAGTGCTGAGAGGAGAGGAGCACAGTGCTGAGAGGAGAGGAGCACAGTGCTGAGAGGAGAGGAGCACGGTGCCGAGAGGAGAGGAGCACAGTACTGAGAGGAGAGGAGCACAGTGCTGAGAGGAGAGGAGCACGGTGCCGAGAGGAGAGGAGCACAGTACTGAGAGGAGAGGAGCACAGTGCTGAGAGGAGAGGAGCACAGTGCTGAGAGGAGAGGAGCACGGTGCCGAGAGGAGAGGAGCACAGAGGTTGCTACCGACATAAAAGACTGCAAGCCTGTGATCAGAAGGCATTAGAGACTTTTTGATTCTATGTCATAGTTTGAGTCCTAAATGGTACCTTATTCCTTACATAGGGCTCTGGTCTAAAGTAGTGCACTATATAGGGAATATGGTGAAGGCTCTGGTCTAAAGTAGTGCACTACATAGGGAATAGGGTGAGGACTCTGATCAAAAGTAGTGCACTATATAGGGAATAGGGTGAGGACTCTGATCAAAAGTAGTGCACTATATAGGGAATAGGGTGAGGACTCTGATCAAAAGTAGTACACTACATAGAGAATAGGGTGAGGACTCTGATCAAAAGTAGTACACTACATAGAGAATAGGGTGAGGGCTCTGGTCAAAAGTAGTGCACTACATAGGGAATAGGGTGCCATTTGGGACACATTATTTTAATTCTGAATGGGAAAGATGGCGTATTCGGATACCCATGATACACGATGAAGATAGAAATGAGAATTATATTTTATTTTAAATATTCAATAGGCCCCATTGTTGACAGTCATCCAATAAATATATTTTTTCTTCTATATATAGCACCAATAAAGAATACGAATATAATCATTACAGTATGAGAGAATATTCTGGTTCTTCACATTTATGTGGCCTATCTCAATGTTAATGTTTTAATTTTCTCCTTCAACAATGGCGCCACTGCCATCAATATGCACATGGTGGATGTTAATGGAGATCAGTGGAATGGTGGCGGTGGAGCACCACATAATGGGGCAGAATGAACAAAGACCTCCCCCAGCACTATAGGCCTGTATATGGGGAAGGGCGGTGGGGGAGGCTGGGGGGCTAGAGGGGTGTTCATCACTGTGGAGAGGAACAAAGAGAACCTGTGGAGAGTTAAGAGGAGGCTCCTTCACTGGGCTTTGGGAATATATTATAAACTCGCTGTGCACACACACACACACACACACACACACACACACACACACACACACACACACACACACACACACACACACACACACACACACACACACACACACACACACACACACACATACAAATAGACACCACCATCACAGACCAAATGTTAGACCTTCATCTGAGATAAGAGAAAGGAGAGATTGTGCGTCTTTAGTTTTTAAGGGGTGAGTCTGTGTAGATCACGTGTTTTTAAGGGGTGAGTCTGTAGATTGGGTGTTTTTAAGGGGTGAGTCTGTAGATTGGGTGTTTTTAAGGGGTGAGTCTGTAGATTGGGTGTTTTTAAGGGGTGAGTCTGTAGATTGGGTGTTTTTAAGGGTGAGTCTGTGTAGATCACGTGTTTTTAAGGGTGAGTCTGTGTAGATTGGGTGTTTTTAAGGGTGAGTCTGTGTAGATTGGGTGTTTTTAAGGGGTGAATCTGTGTAGTTCATGTGTCTCGTCACGCTAGTATAAAGGATTTGGAGACAGGCGTGGGAATACACAATAGGGTTTTTTAATACATCCAAAACAAACACTTATGCTAAAAACACGGGGCTGTACCCAAACAAAAGAGTGAGGCTAAACCTCGTTGAACGATACGGGACGATACCCGTAATACACAATATATAAAGCACGCAGCATAACAGCTGCACCAACGCATAGGTACTCACACCACCAACGGACATGGGATCAATAATTGACAGGACAATGGTAAACCAAGGGCACACTTATACAATTACTAATCACTGGGAATAGGGGGTAGGTGTGCGCAATGAATGTTCCGGAGGGATCCGTGTGGCATGCCGTAATTTGGGTTTAATAAAAAAAACAATTACGCATTCCTGCGTCTGTCTCCCGATCCTTCAGGCCAACGTGACAGAATAATCGACCATTGAAGGAGACATGGGGAATGGCCCGTCCGACGACGCTGCGACTAATCCGTCCGGCGCCACCACAACTTCAGCAGCCACAACTGACCCGTCCAACGTCGCCACAACCGGTCCGTCCGTCCACTGCTACTGGTCCGTCCGACACCGCCGCAACTTCGGCAGCCACAACTGGCCTGTCCGATGACGACGCACCTTCGGCAGCTGCATCGGGTCCTGATCGACCCGAACTGTGTTCCTCAGATCCTCCTCAAGGCCGGATCTGAGGATATATAGTACTTGTATACATGTGCCCTTTGATTTCCATGGTCTTGTCGATTAGTGCTACAATGTCCGTTGGTGCGTGTGAGTACCTGTGCTGTGTGTTTTGGCTTTCGTGCCCTTGTGGATTGCGTAGATGATTACGGGTCTCGTCCCGTGTGTTAATCATTGTGCGCTTGTGTTATTTATTCGAGGTTCTCCTCGCTCTTTTGTTTGGCTTTTCAACCCTGTGTTTTGTTACGTGTTTGTTTGGTCTTTGTCCCCGTGCCATGACACGGCACGCTGTTTTGGGTGTAATAAAAACCCATATTACGCATTCCTGCGCCTGTCTCCCGAATCATTTATGCCAGCGTGACATGTCTTTAGTTTTTAAGGGGTGAGTCTGTGTAGATCATGTGTTTTTAAGGGGTGAGTCTGTGTAGATTGTGTGTCTTTCGTTTTAAGGGGTGAGTCAATTTTCTTTTGGTTTTGGAGGATTCCCTGTTGGAGGATTTGTTTTGGAGGATTCCCTGTTGGAGGATTCCCTGTTGGAGGATCCCTTGTTGGAGGATTCCCTCTTGGAGGATTCCCTGTTGGAGGATTTGCTTTGGAGGATTCCCTGTTGGAGGATTTGTTTTGGAGGATTCCCTGTTGGAGGATTCCCTGTTGGAGGATTTGTTTTGGAGGATTCCCTGTTGCGGGATTTGTTTTGGAGGATTCCCTGTTGGAGGATTCCCTGTTGGAGGATTTGCTTTGGAGGATTCCCTGTTGGAGGATTTGTTTTGGAGGATTCCCTGTTGGAGGATTTGTTTTGGAGGATTCCCTGTTGGAGGATTCCCTGTTGGAGGATTCCCTGTTGGAGGATTTGTTTTGGAGGATTCCCTGTTGCGGGATTTGTTTTGGAGGATTCCCTGTTGGAGGATTCCCTGTTGCAGGATTTGTTTTGGAGGATTCCCTTTTGGAGGATTTGTTTTGGAGGATTCCCTGTTGACAAAAATAGAAAAAGGAAAAGAATGTGAACTCTTGATCATTCTCAGAAAACTGCTTGTAAATGCAAACACACAACAGTGAGCACCCCCCAAATGCATCCATGTTAATATAAATGCACACACACACACACACACACATATACACACACACACACACACACACACATGAGCTACCTCAGACTAGTGCATTGGAAACCCAGGGGGGGCTTGGGCTGGGGTGGGGTATGCCGTGGTGGGGTACACTGGGTGGGGTGGGGGTGCCTGTGATTCCTGATATCAGCTCAGTCCCAGGCTGCCGTTCCACAGTCTATTTGCCTCTCACAACAAAGCCTTTTAGGGGCCAGCTCTAATCAGGCTTAGCTGGGAGCAGTGTCCTTATCTGAGACCGTCAGACCGCCGGCGCTGCCAGCTTGTTCTCCACTGATAGCAACAGCCCCAACTAAATTCAATCTAGATTCCAAATACACACCAAAAAATAATACACCCCTTATAATGATGATGAGAATAACTACTGCTACAGCCCCCGTCCCCTCCGTCCCCCCGTGCCCCTGTCCCCCCCGTCCCCCCGTCCCCCCGTGCCCTCCCCCCCCGTGCCCCTGTCCCCCCCGTGCCCTCCCGTTCCCCCTGTTCCCCCCGTGCCCCCCGTCGCCCCCGTGCCCCCCGTCCCCCCCGTTCCCCCGTGCCCCCCGCCCCCCCCCCCCCCCGTTCCCCCTGTGCCCCCCGTCCCCCCGTTCCGTCCGTTCCGTCCCTCCCTAAACCAGACCCTGGCCATGAATTCACATTTGGCCCAATCAGGACCATGTAAATCCACCAGTCAACAAAATAGATTTGCTATTCAAACTAATAATAAATCCATTCATTTGTTGATCACAAATTGTCTTCCTTTAAAATAGGAAGAAAGTATTTAGAATCACATTGTTTTCATTGTGACTTTAGAGTGGTGTGTGATATCGCTCCTTAAGGTGGGGACTGCTGTGGCGGCTGGGCCATTGAGAGGCTGAATGAATGGGTGCTTCAGGGTTGTTAAGGTTCAGGACTCTGTGGCGGATGGGCCATTGAGAGGCTGAATGAATGGGTGCTTCAGGGTAGTTAAGGTTCAGGACTCTGTGGCGGCTGGGCCATTGAGAGGCTGAATGAATGGGTGCTTCAGGGTAGTTAAGGTTCAGGACTCTGTGGCGGCTGGGCCATTGAGAGGCTGAATGAATGGGTGCTTCAGGGTAGTTAAGGTTCAGGACTCTGTGGCGGCTGGGCCATTGAGAGGCTGAATGAATGGGTGCTTCAGGGTAGTTAAGGTTCAGGACTCTGTGGCGGCTGGGCCATTGAGAGGCTGAATGAATGGGTGCTTCAGGGTAGTTAAGGTTCAGGACTCTGTGGCGGCTGGGCCATTGAGAGGCTGAATGAATGGGTGCTTGTGGGGTTGTTTAGGTTCAGGACTCTGTGGCGGCTGGGCCATTGAGAGGCTGAATGAATGGGTGCTTCAGAGTTGTTAAGGTTCAGGACTCTGTGGCGGCTGGGCCATTGAGAGGCTGAATGAATGGGTGCTTCAGGGTTGTTAAGGTTCAGGACTCTGTGGCGGCTGGGCCATTGAGAGGCTGAATGAATGGGTGCTTGTGGGTAGTTAAGGTTCAGGACTCTGTGGCGGCTGGGCCATTGAGAGGCTGAATGAATGGGTGCTTCAGGGTAATTAAGGTTCAGGACTCTGTGGCGGCTGGGCCATTGAGAGGCTGAATGAATGGGTGCTTCAGGGTAGTTAAGGTTCAGGACTCTGTGGCGGCTGGGCCATTGAGAGGCTGAATGAATGGGTGCTTCAGGGTAGTTAAGGTTCAGGACTCTGTGGCGGCTGGGCCATTGAGAGGATGAATGAATGGGTGCTTCAGGGTTGTTAAGGTTCAGGACTCTGTGGCGGCTGAGCCATTGAGAGGCTGAATGAATGGGTGCTTCAGGGTTGTTAAGGTTCAGGACTCTGTGGCGGCTGAGCCATTGAGAGGCTGAATGAATGGGTGCTTCAGGGTAGTTAAGGTTCAGGACTCTTGAGTGTTTGCACAAGTGGAACACCACCAGGCTAATGAATCCAGAGAAAAACAGGAGACAAGCAGAAAGAGAGAGGTATGAGGAGAGAGGGAGAGAGAGAGATGAGGAGAAAGAGGGGAGAGAATTAAGAGAGAGAAAGAGAGGGCGATGAATGGAGAAGGAAATCATTAAATGCCATTCATAGTCTCCAGGATATCTCCTTACATCTCTGCTGGCAATCTATCGCTGCGCAACACACAATGGCCTGATTTCATCCCGTCGTCAGTGACTCTTTGATTAGCTGCGTTTGAGAATAGTCAACGTATATTACAATCACACGTCTTGAGAATGGCCAGTTGTAATTATCTTTATCAATATCTTATCGTAAAGGCATATTATTATTACTTTTAAGTTCAAATTAAATACATTTAAACACTTTTCATGCAAGACTCAGTTCAATGAAAATAGGCCATGTCCTCATCATCGATGCTACAGTTTGTTTTCCTGTAGAAGCTCTCTTTTTCCCAATTGGTGAAATGTGTGTGTGTATGTGTTCGTGTTTGTGTCCGTGCGTATGTAGTGAAGTAATATTTATCATATATGCATATCAGATATTGTTCACATGCGAACTGTAATAAGATGATGCAATTAATTTGACAAAGTCCTTTAAATTTTATCTGACTCCATGAAGATGATGCAGCAATGTGCAAGAGTAAATAGTTGCATTCCAGGAAGCATTACCAAGCATTACCAAGCATTACCAAGCATTATCCTAGGCATGGATATCTTAGAGTTACAAGGCAAAGCAATAACAAAACATGAAGTATCTTGGCATGATCAGAGAGAAAGAGAGAGAGAAAAAAACGCCATAGCTCATGGGAGAGTGTAGGTATCTCACCAGCGCTGGTCAGGAACAAAGAGGAACAAACAATGAATCTAACACCCTTTTATAACCATTTGACCATGTTTAGATTCAAAATCTAAACAAAATAGTACTAATGTTGCGGTAACCTCCAATCAGACATCAGACCTACAGGATTGTCAAGACAACAGAACCTACTGCTTCTCAGAGGAGTGACAGAACCAGGGATGTGGAGAGCGACACACATAAAGCTGAATTCCTGAGAAGACAATAAAACCTTTGCATAGATTTTAAAGAGTCACTTCAGGGGCTGGGCCGCCCTAGTTGTGTGTGCGTATATGAGAGAGAGAGAGAGAGAGAGAGAGAGAGAGAGAGAGAGAGAGAGAGAGAGAGAGAGAGAGAGAGAGAGAGAGAGAGAGAGAGAGAGAGAGAGAGAGAGAGAGAGAGAGAGAGAGAGAGAGAGAGAGAGAGAGAGAGAGAGAGAGAGAGAGAGAGAGAGAGAGAGAGAGAGAGAGAGAGAGAGAGAGAGAGAGAGAGAGAGAGAGAGAGAGAGAGAGAGAGAGAGAGAGAGAGAGAGAGAGAGAGAGAGAGAGAGAGAGAGAGAGAGAGAGAGAGAGAGAGAGAGAGAGAGAGAGAGAGAGAGAGAGAGAGAGAGAGAGAGAGAGAGAGAGAGAGAGATAGAGAGAGAGAGAGAGAGAGAGAGAGAGAG